>NC_133498.1:9095869-9136781 GCF_025370935.1 Choristoneura fumiferana | reverse complement strand
TCTGGCTTGCACTCGTGGGTTAGATTTTAGTCATTTTTAATCATATTGTTACGGCGGTGGGTTAGGTGGGAACTTTAATCGTGCTTTTCGACCCATTGGAGGCGTTTTCAGCAGGCTGGAATACTGTTTCAGGCCGTTTCAGAGGACGCTCTATCACATATTAGTTTAATCAAAATTTCACACGTTCCGTCGTTTTCAGGCGCCTGAAACATGTTTTCAGTCCGTTTCAGGCCACCTCTATCCGATGACGCCATAAACTGAAAACCCGTTTTCAGGCGTTTTCAGGACCCTTATGGGCTCTGAAGTACATTTCAGTATATGGCGAATTTCCATAGGAGTGAAAGAGATAGCACGATTAGAAAGAGACAGCTATACTGAGAACATTCGAGAAGGTGTGTGACAAGGATAGCCTATATGTGTGAGAGAAACAGAGTGATGATCCTGTTTCGGAATATTCTAGTAACTGTGTGAGAGAGATAGCACATGAAAGAGAGACACTCTACTCGTTTCCGGAACATTCGAGATGTAGGTATGACGTCCTAGCTGGACTGTTCTCGAACTTTGTGGACCGATTCACGGGGGTATATAAGCCGGTGAGGTTGCGGCGGAGACAGTTTCGAATGCGATACCGAGCGATAAACATCGAAGAGAATCAAAGCGACTTGTAAGTGAGTTTTCGAGTGCGAAATTACTGTGAACTGTTTTTAAGTGTTTTGTAAAGTTAAGTAACAGTGTGAAAATAAATCCTACTCTTATTCATCGGTGTTAAAAGTGCTTTTTCAATCACGAACCCACCCCACGAACGTAACATTTGGTGTCAGAAGTGGGATTGAAATGCCGCTTACTCCGCGAGAAGAAGAGAAGGAGGATGCAGACCCGAAGCCGCGCCGCAGCTGGGGACCCTACAGACACCGCCGCAGCGTCAGATACAGCGGCGGCAGTATCCCCAAAGCCGGAAATAGACGTCAACGCGATTCTGGTCCTCCTGAAAGAACAAGCTAGAAAGGCAGGAGGAACATGCTAGAAAGCAGGAGGAACAAGCTAGGATTCTACAGGAGGAACAAAAGAACCAGTTCGAACTCCTCCGTGAGGTACACGACGCAACCGCAGAATGGAAAAAGGAGATGGCTGAGGTCCAGGATAAAATTGTGGCAGTTGACATTAAAGTCGAAAATCACGAACAGCGCCTCAACGGTGTCACGAAAAGGTAGAAGGCCACGAGAATCGCCTCCAGAAGTTGGAAATTAAAGTGGCCAACGGCACCACAGTTTATCGGGTGCACCAGCCACAGGAGGTGAAAAGTTAAAGTTACCACCATTTGATGGTACCTCTTCATGGGCCGCATACAAGCACCAATTCGAGTTGGTTGCGGAAACGAATGGCTGGAGCAAGGATTATGCAAAAACGGCACTGAGTTTGGCGCTACGGGATGAAGCTCTCAGTATCTTGGAAACGTTGGGAAAGGATAAGACATATGACCGTCTCCTTGAAGCTTGAAGCACGCTTCGGTGACAGTCATCTAGAGCACGTCTACAGAGCTCAACTGAAAGGATAGACCCAGGGTCGTAATGAGTCATTACAAAAGTGGGCCCTAGAAATAGAGAAACTGGTCCAAAAAGCATACCGAGATTCATCCTCTTTTACGGATGGAATGCTAGTGCAGACATTCATAGATGGGATTCGAGACTTTGAAGTGAGGGCTGCTGTACGACTGGGTCACCATGGGAGTTTGAAGGATGCGCTTGCCCATGCTCTCGAGGTGGAAGCTGTACGCAAGACCCAACAAGATCCTTCAGGGTACGCGAAGTCGCTGCCAGGGAGCCGATTGCTCCACCTCGAGAAACGGGACCTCGATGTTACAACTGCGGAGAACGAGGACACATGCAATCTGGCTGCCCGAAAAGACATTGGAGGCGACGAGACTCGGACCAAATGGAGAGGCCAGCAAGCTCTGGTAATCCAGAGCGGCAGCAGCAGGGAAACGAGTAAAAGCCAGGACTATGGGACGAGTGCTGGCTGGTGGTCAAAATGTCCCAGTTATGATCCCAGGCGAACAACGGGAACAGTCTGGCTGTCAAAGGAGAAATTGGTGGAGTGCCATGTCACCTTTACTATCGACACCGGAGCTTCTCGACTGTGATCAGTTCTCGACTGCTAAAACACCTGATCAGAGATCATCTAGTCCGACCAATGCATCTTCAGCTGCAAACGGCTACCGGCCAGAACATTTCCGTCCAAGGGGAGCAAGAAGTGTCAGTAAAGATTGGAGAAAAGAAGTACTGGCACAAAGTCATCATTGCTGACATCGTAGACGACTGTATTATTGGTCTAGATTTTATGAGGAAGTACGATTGTAAGATCGACTTAAAAGGCGGCGTGCTGAAATTTGGGGCTTATGAAGTTCCTATGGAGGGTGAAGTGGGTGGACATGTCTTCTGCGCTAGAAGGACTACACTTCAACCGAGATCGCAAGCCCTAGTTCCGGTGAAGTTGCCACATGGTGTGAGACAAGGATCTCATTCCTGCGTGCTAATAGAGAAAATAGCTGGCAGTAAGCCGTGGATACCAGCTCGCACAGTGGTAATGATCATCCGCAGCATTTATAAGAGTTCTTAATTTAAGTGACACTCACACTCCTAAGTAAAGGAACCTTATGGGAATGCGAGGCAATCTCATGGATACGGAGTTGCCATGGTCAAAACGAGAAAGTTGCAAGAAGAAGTTGTGGATATTGGAAAATTATTGGAAAACTGCGAGAATGATCTCACGGAGGAAGAACTTCTAAAGGCGCGTAATCTACTAAAGCGCTATAGGAGTGTCTTCTCTGCACATGACAGTGATATCGGGAGAACTGGAGTAGTGCAGCACGAGATCGACACTGGAGATGTCATGCCTATTCGACAGCGACCTCGGCGAGTTCCAGTAGCTCGAGAAAAAGAAGTCGAAGACATGATCAAGGAAATGAGGAGGGACAAAGTAATAGAACCGTCGACCAGCCCTTGGTGTTCTCCAGTAGTCTTTGGTGAAAAAGAAGGATGGAACTATGAGATTTTGCGTTGACTATCGTAGACTCAACGACGTGACCAAGAAGGACAGTTATCCATTGCCGAGGATAGACGACACTTTGGACACTTTAAACGGCATGAAATGGTTTTCCACCTTGGATTTGAAAAGTGGATACTGGCAAGTGGAAATTAAGGACAAAGATAAAGAGAAAACAGCCTTCTCAACTGGTAAGGACTTTGGCAGTTTAATGTTATGCCGTTTGGGTTGTGCAATGCACCGGCAACTTTTGAGAGGTTAATGGAGCAAATACTTGCCGGCTCCTGGGTGATACTTGCCTAGTGTATCTGGATGACATCATAATTGTAGGTAAAAATTTCGATGACCACCTTAAGAAACTGGAGCAAGTTTTGTCCAAGTTGCGTGACGCAAATTTAAAACTAAGTCCGAAGAAATGCTCATTCTTCAAGCGTAAGGTTAACTACTTGGGACATGTAATTTCATCAGAAGGCATCCAGACAGACCTGAGAAGATAAGTGCAGTTAAGGACTGGCCAACACCGAAAGACAAGACAGCAGTGCGTGCCTTTTTAGGACTTTGCTCGTACTATCGACGATTTGTGAAGAACTTCTCGGATATAGCAAAGCCTTTGCACCAGCTGACGGAAGAGAAACGACCATTTAATTGGGATGATCAGTGTGCAGCAGCCTTCTCAGATCTCAAACAGAGACTTTGTGAAACACCGATTTTGGAATATCCCGACCCGGATAACGAGTTTGTTGTTGACACTGATGCAAGCAATACTGGCATCGGAGGAGTCTTGTCACAAAACAAAGGAGATCAGGAAGTTGTGATAGCCTATTTCAGTAAATCGTTATCGAAACCCGAGAGAAATTACTGCGTCACTCGGAGAGAATTGCTGGCAGTCGTTAAAACTTTGCAGCATTTCAGCAAATATTTGCTTGGACGCAAGTTCCGAATCAGGACTGACCATGCTGCTTTAAAGTGGTTGTTAGAGTTCAAAACCCCGAGGGTCAGGTGGCACGCTGGATCGAACAACTGCAGGAATATGACTTTTCCATCGAGCATCGAAGTGGAAAGTCACATGGAAATGCAGATGCCCTCTCCCGAAGGCCTTGTCCGGATGACTGCAAACACTGTTTAAGACAAGAGGATAAGGACTGCGTGAAGATGTTGAGGACCGACACTGTTAGCGAAGAGTGGAGTGACGCTGTCATGCAAGAAGCACAACAGGAAGATCGTGACATAAAACCCATTTACGACTGGATTAACGGTGGAATGCCCAAACCAAAGTGGTGTGAAGTAGCTCCGATGAGTACAGTGACCAAGAGCTACTGGGCGCAATGGGAAAGTCTGATTATGCACAATGGCGTACTGTGTAGGAAATGGGAGTCAGCGAACGGAAAAGATGCTCACCTTCAAGTGGTCGTACCAAGAAAGAGAGTTAGCGATGTTTTAGATCCTTTCATGATGGCATTTCCGGCGGGCATCTAGGAGTAAAAAGGACTCTGATGAAGATTCGACAACGCTTTTACTGGATACACTGTCGGGAAGATGTGGAAGACTGGTGTAGGAAGTGTACTAGCTGCTCGTCGGTCAAGGGGCCACATACACGCAGTAGAGGTGCGCTTAAAGTTTATAATGTGGGGGCACCTTGGGAAAGAATTGCTTTGGACGTCGCAGGGCCGTTCCCGATCTCTGACCGCGGAAACAAGTACATCCTTGTGGTCATGGACTATTTCACCAAATGGCCTGAAGTGTTTGCCATTCCAAATCAAGAGGCAGTCACAGTAGCGGAAACGGTAGTGGCTGAAGTATTTTGTCGGTATGGAGTACCTCTTGAGATCCACAGCGATCAGGGAAGAAATTTGAATCTCTGGTGTTTCAGGAGACTTGCCGAGTCATGGGATTCATAAAACTCGGACTACGTCCTATCATCCACAGTCAGACGGGATGGTCGAGAGATTCAATCAGACTCTGGAACGACATTTGGCCAAAGTAGTTGACAGCCATCAAAAAGATTGGGACAGGCATATTCCACTCTTTTTAATGTCATATCGGACCGCAGTTCACGAAAGCACGGCCGTGACACCTGCGTGTGCTAATTTTGGAAGAGAATTGCGGTTACCTGCGGATCTACTGACAGGACGACCTCCAGATGCACCAAAGACGATTTCAGAATATGCAAGTGAACTGCGAAACCGGATTGATGGTGTTCACAATCATGTTCGTGAACACGGACTGCAGGCCAGCGAAAAGATGAAGACCAGATATGACCGGAAGTCTAACCAGACGAGATTTGAGGAAGGATCGTTGGTGTGGCTACATAACCTATGCGAAAAAAAGGGAAGTCCCCGAAATTATCACCGAGTTGGGAAGGGCCGTACAAAGTAGTCACTAGGATCAACGATGTCACATACCGGATACAGCGTAACGCGCGTAGCCCTGTAAGATTGTTCATGTTGATCGTTGGCCAAATACCATGGATCTAATGATGCTCGGGACGAGCATGTCTTAGGAGGGGGCAGTGTTACGGCGGTGGGTTAGGTGGAAACTTTGATCGTGCTTTTCGACCCATTGGAGGCGTTTTCAGTAGGCTGGAATACGGTTTCAGGCCGTTTCAGAGGATGCTCTATCACATATTAGTTTATCAAATTTCACCCAAGTTACCGTCGTTTTCAGGCGCCTGAAACATGTTTTCAGTCCGTTTCAGGCCACCCTCTATCCGATGACGCCATATGAAAACCCGTTTTCAGGCGTTTTCAGGACCCCTTATGGGCCTCTGAAGTACATTTCAGTATATGGCGAAATTTTCCATAGGAGTGAAAGAGATAGCACGATTAGAAAGAGACAGCTATACTGAGAACATTCGAGAAGGTGTGTGACAAGGATAGCCTATATGTGTGAGAGAAACAGACTGATGATCCTGTTTCCGGAATATTCTAGTAACTGTGTGAGAGAGATAGCACATGAAAGAGACAGACACTCTACTCGTTTCCGGAACATTCGAGATGTAGGTATGACGTCCTAGCTGGACTGTTCTCGAACTTTGTGGACCGATTCACGGGGGTATATAAGCCGCGTGAGGTTGCGGCGGAGACAGTTTCGAATGCGATACCGAGCGATAAACATCGAAGAGAATCAAAGCGACTTGTAAGTGAGTTTTCGAGTGCGAAATTACTGTGAACTGTTTTTAAGTGTTTTGTAAAGTTAAGTAACAGTGTGAAAATAAATCCTACTCTTATTCATCGGTGTTAAAAGTGCTTTTCAATCACGAACCCACCCCACGAACGTAACAATATTACTGTTAGTGTTAAGTCACCTTAAGTCACCTACTTACCGGCAAGAATAGAGGTTGTCAAACTTTGTCTTAGTGACAGAATCGTTGACGTTCATGGCAGGAACGCACAGTTTGCCTGCTTTGCTGAGTTGATACAGCCTGTGCACGCCCGTCACGCTTTCTTCTACTATGCCTGAAAGAGATAGATAATACAAAAATGTGCTATATATAGAAAAGATAACATTTTGAGAGTCAAGATCTGAAAAAGACATTAAATAATATGGGCAAAAAATGGTACTTGGGCAGTCAGTGCAACTATTTTAGAGACCTAACAAAAGTCTATTTTATAGCTAATATAGAAACAAAACAATATTGCGTGAAAACTAACTCTAGTTTCAGTTTTAGTAACTTTAGTTGTTTCATTATCACAACAACAACAATTCACAATAACTTGGAAAAAACGTATCTAGAACCCAACCAACCAGAATGTTTCTTTACTCTGCCACACAAAAATGGTGTAGTATAACGGATCAATATTACACTAGCAAGTACAATTACTGCTATATGTACTCTGACTTCTGTACATTTATAAATTTGTATTATTCGCAGTATGAGTACGACTGCCTGCCCTCAAATACAGTCATCTTCGTCGAAAGCAGATACCAATAGAATGGCGTCACCACCATCGGATAGTATCCTTGCTCCGTCTACTCCACAAGAAAACGGGCTATAAGAACGATAGAAGATAAGCCATACGTCAAAGCTAATGTCAAATTTCACTAATTGACGTTAAGTTTCAAATTCTAAAAACAGTGAAGAGCGTTTATACCTGCTAAGCTGGCAACGTTGCATTTTTGTTAGTTTTTCTCGATTATTCCATAAAAATTGAATGAAAATTAAAAATGTTGTCTGATAGAACTCTTCTTTATATATAAGTTAATGTGTCTACTGCAATAATTATTCGTGATAGACTTTTATATTCTATAAAAACGAATTAATGTTTATAAACGGTTTTTAAAGAAAATAAAAGTCTATAAGGAATAATTATTGGACTAGACACATTAACTTATATATAAAGAAGTGTTCCATCAGACAAAAACTTTAATTTTCCTTCAATGTTTATGGAATAATCGAGAAAAACTAACACAAATGCAACGTTGCCAGTTCAGCAGGTATAAAAGCTCTTAAAGAGCCTACATTTCAATGTCAATGCACCACAAGAAGGCTTCTTCGTTCTCACCACACAAAAACGTTGTAGTAGAACGGATCAATATGACACTACCAAGTACTGTTACTGTTATAGGAGCACTCTCGTCTGTGCACTCACTTGCCAATTATTGTGTCATTCTCAGTGTGAGTTTGATTGACTTCCTTCAAAATACATTCATCTTTGTCGAAAGCAGATAATAAAGATAGAATCACCACCTTCGGCTAGTATCTTTGCTCCGTCTACTCCACAAGAAAACGGGATTGTAGAACGATGAAACAAAACAGTCAAAGAGCCCACCCTTGATCTGCTTGAACGCTGCAGCGTGTTTTTCTTTACATAAAACCGACCATGATTTACCCCTATCTCACCTGATGTTAAGCACAGATGAGCGCAAAGGCCAAAGGTAGGGTTTCTTCAGCATGGATGGGCGGAGTCGCCACCATCGTCTAATATCATGTTGGGTTGATATTGATTTTGAAAGCAGATATCTATGTAATAGCGTCACCACCATCAGCTAGTATCTTTGCTCCGTCTACTCCACAAGAAAACGGTATTGTAGAACGATGCAACAAAACAGTTGAAGAGCCCACCTTTGATTTGCTTGAACGCTGCAGCGTGTTTCTTCAACATAAGATGAGTGGCGTCGCCACCGTCGTCTAATATCATGTTGGGCTGCCAGCCGGGAGCGGAGCAGCATTGATCAATGCACCACCAGAATGCTTCCTCGCTTTCACCGCGCCATGCGAATACCGAGAAGCCTGTAGATGAAAGAATAACATAGATCAAAAATCGCACTAATATTTTCTTCCCGAAAACACAAACTGAGACATGGACGCACAGAAAACCAGAAAAAGAGACCAGCACTGGGAATCGAACCCAGGTCCTCAGCAATCCGTGCTACATGCTATAAACCCTAAACCACTGCTGCTGGTTTTTCTGTGCATCCATGTCCCAGTTTGTATTTTCGATATGGTTTCACGGGATACCCGTAAAAGTAACAAATTTGGAGTTGAAATAAAAAATACAAAAAGACTCCAAAAACCAATCATAATATTTTCTTTTTTATTTATTTATTTAATCAAACGGCACATGCTTATATAAAAAAATTTGCTATCGCCAAACTATTACCAGTTTGTTGGCGATATGAAGCGCTCAATACATTAATTGAATCATGCACCCTATACATTGCCTCTATACAAAGTGTCTCAACTCGAACAAGTAGTATATTCCAATATGTCGTCAGTCTATAGCAGTCCACTGCTGGACATAGGTCTCCCCCAATGAGCGCCATTGCCCTCAACACTCAAAATAAGTAAAAACAAACAATTTATTGAATCAGGCGTTACTTTGCGGAGGTCCATATCAATGAACTAAAATAATTTTCCTTGCTCACCCGCGACCTTACGTTAGCTAAGCTTATGCAAAATATGCGTGTTCATGCAGGTCCTCCACCTCCACACTGTAAGAACACACACAAATCACACAAACCCATCTAACACCACCACAACACTACACTGACGCGTTTCGAACTCAACCAGAGCTCATCTTCAGAGTAACACCACCGTACACCATGCTACCAGTTGTTAGACCCAGTTGTTGTTGTTGGTCTAACCACAACACCCACCGTACACCCGTACACCATGCTACCAGTTGTTAGACCCAGTTGTTGTTGGTCTAACAACTGGTAGCATGGTGTACGGTTGTGTCACTCTGAAGATGAGCTCTGGTTGAGTTCGAAACGCGTCAGTGTAGTGTGGTGGTGGTGATAGATGGGTTTGTGTGATTTGTGTGTGTTCTTACAGTGTGGAGGTGGAGGAACTGCATGAACACGCATATTTTGCCATAAGCTTAGCTATCGTAAGGTCGCGGGTGAGCAAGGAAATTATTTTAGTTCATTAAAAACAAACAATCACGTGCCCAGACATCGAAATTTAGAGGGAAAAAATTTAACAACAGACAGTGAGCTCCCATATCGATAAACTCAATTAAAAGTGCATTTCCTATATACCAAGGTGGCTGTGTACTTCTGTAAGCTGTTGTATACTCCTGTCTTAAATCCCTTGTGGTTTAACTAAGTAATATGTTACAATCAGAGTCAAGGTTATACTATAGTCACAATAACATTGTATTAACTATGGGAAAATGAAACAATGGGGTAATAACAATTCGCAATACTTAACAAGACAATACGTAAGATTATTTCACAATTATTTAAAGCCCGATAACATACATAGACGCAGCAACATATAATCCGTACTAAATAATTTATTTAATCAGGCGTTACTTTGTGGAGGTCCATATTAGTGATGCAACGGAAGTTTTGCGGAATCAGAAACGGAAACAGGATGTCAAAAGTAAATTTTAGCAGAAACGGAGACGGTTGCAGAAACGGAAGTGTAAATACTATGAAAAAAAAAAAGCTTTTTTTACAAATATATTTTTTTATATCAAATACTTACACACCAAACCTAGATTAGAAAAAGAAATAGGTACACAATAGAAAACAATACTGCAAATTTACATTTTATTAATATTCAAAATTAAGTTATAGTAAGTGATATTTTATGAAAAGTAATTTGGCCGCTAAGAGAGACCTGAGTGTCAACTGTCACTCGCCGTCGTAAACTTCCGATTATATTTCCCTTATAAAAGTTGCAGAAACAGAAGCGAAAATGGATGTTAAAAAGCTCGCGGAACATCCGCAGTTGCGGAAACAGAAACAGAGGTCTGTTGCATCACTAGTCCATATCAACTACAAACAATTACTTTGGTCACCCGCGACTTTATGATGGCTACCTCTATGCAACAAATAAATGTGTGTTCATACAGCTCATCCACCTCCACGCTGTAAGAACACACACAAATCACACAAACCCAACTTTTACCTCCACCAAACTACGCTGACACGTTTCGAACTCATCCACACTCCATCCTCAGAGCAAAACAGCCGTTCAGAGGCTGATGTTGCACTAATGTGGTAGATAACTATCGTAAGGTCGCGATTGAGCAAAGTAATTATTTTTAGATGACATATTATATTACTAGCTTTTGCCCGCGGCTTCGCCCGCGTGGAATTCGGTTATCGCGCGCTGTTCCCTCAGGAACTGTGCATTTTCTCTGGCCCATAAATATCTCTATGCCAAAAATCACGTCGATCCTAAAGACGGACAAACATACACACAAACACACACTTTCGCATTTATAATATTAGTATGGATTACCTAAACACGTATTTAGTATTTACACAAAAGATCCCTACGGGTCGAAGTGTATCCGCAAGGACCCCTAACGATAAGATGGATTACCTGCATGAGCCAAAGCCGCAGCGACTTCATTCTGCGTGCTGTATATGTTACACGCCGCCCAGCGAACCGTCGCCCCGAGCGCCGCCAGCGTCTCTATCAGGACCGCCGTCTGCGCATTGATGTGGGTACAGCCAACTATCTGTTGGATAAAAGGGATATTCAGCATGTGAGAGTATTTTGGCTTTGGGCTTAAAACCACAAAATTTCATAATACCTTATTCACTAATACCCCTAATTTTCAAATTACCACGGGCTCATAATACCTAAAATGTCAAATTGCTTCTTGTATTTCGTTCATTTGAACGAAATTCATTATGACTTTGATTTAAAATGTCATATTCTCTAAATACCTAAAGATTGAAATGCACAATTCATTCAAATACCGAATGACAGAAATGACAAAATATTAAAACAACTCGAACCGAAAACACCCAAAAGGCAAAATGCCTAATTTTTTTTCACGGGGGTATTTTGAGAAAATTGATATCGATTATTGACTTTTAGTATTGTTCCTGTTCAACATACAAATTTAAGTATTTTAACTTAAGTGATTTAAGTTTTTAAGTATTTAAGTGATTTTGAAGTTTAGGTATTATCAGGGGTTGGACACTCCGCAGTTTAGGTGCGTTCGGCCGGCGCACCTAACCATTGGGTGCACGGCAGTGAGTTGCCGCTTAGCTCGCATGCTGGACGCGTCGCGCGTGTTTTGTGTAGGTACCTACCAACTTATTTTTTTTGCAAACTATGACTTCGAAATTGTTTACGGCTGTATAAATAAAAAAAAGATAAAAGAATCGGAATTATCATTTTTCAACCTTCCGAATGATAGGTATTGAAAGGTAAGAACCCATTATCTTGCATTTAATTTAAACCATCATATAGTTAAATACTCTGTAAGAGTAGCAGGTGCATAATGAGAAGAAGATTGTTAGGTTTAACAAGGATTTTAGGGCATCTAAAGGAATATAGTTTTGCGACAGGTAGGTAGGTACTTATTTTGAACATGAAACTACCGTGAGACTCACTCATATTAAATATAATGATCCGAAGACGAAGGGCTACGGATTAGCCCGAAACATGTCGAGCTAAACTCGATTTAAGACGTGAGGTATCCGGGTCATTATATTTAATATGAGGTACTTATTTAGTAGATTTTCGAATTGTTTACAATCAAAGTCGATTTCTTATTGACTGAATACCGTTTAATTCACCTAAAAGTAAACACTTTAGACCCATTTTAAAACAAATTACAATTGCCTAAGTAACTAAGTTTGCTCAAATGTTTGTTTATAAGTAAGTAGGCACTTTTTCAAGCCAACTTAAAACAAACTAAACAAAAATATCACTAAAGATTGAACAAAGAGGTACCTACCTACTACCAAATGGTTGCTGTTGCTGATAAAATATTGTTGTTTTGTAGCTTTAGCCATTAAAGTTTATTCACTTATTTATTAAAGGTAGCTTCTGATATGTAAAGAATAATGTCAACTGTTACGGTCATTTTTGAGAAAAGTCTATACAAATTGCTTTGCTAATGACAGATTCATATGAGTATGACAGATGACAGAGCCAGAACTATTTCTACTTTTGGCCACCATGAGCGCTGCGATAGATTTCATCACCCCCACCTAGTACTTCGCACCCTCCCAATATAAGATCTGTATAAGGCATGGCTTACCTTAGCATCCTTAAGAGGCTTGTCTTCCTTAGCCCTAGCTCTAAGCGCCATGATCCCTGGCATTTCTTGCTCCGCAATCTCAATCTCCCTTCTCCCGAAGGCATGCTGTTCTATGTTCCGCACGCAGTGATTCGGGTTGGGTGTGCCGGCCGCTATAGCCTTCTCATGGGGCTGGATACCTTCGTCTTCTTCTGATGAAGACCCTGGGGAAATGGAGAAACTGTTGATATTATAGATGCTGGAGTTACGTTTGAGCTGGAGGTTGTTAGTAACAAGGGGGTGAAAGTAAGTAAGTGTTTAGTTTGACGTAATAAAACTGTTATCTGTACCAACTTATATATGTACTCTGTGGTACCAACAATGTAATGTAACCATCCTCACAAACAATAAAACCATTTGACTTTGAACATCATTTAAATCTAAATTCATCATCATCATCATCAGCCGGAAGACGTCCACTGCTGGACAAAGACCTCCCCCTTAGAACGCCACAATGAACGACAACTCGCCACTTGCATCCACCGGTTTCCCGCCACTCTCACGATGCCGTCAGTCCACCTGGTGGGAGGCCTGCCAACGCTTCGTCTCCCGGTTCGTGGTCGCCTTTTGCGTGGTGGACTTTTCTCCCCCAACGGTTATCTGTTCTTCGAGCGATGTCGCCTGCCCATTGCCACTTCAATTTGCATATTTCATAAATCTAAATTATCAAGATGTATCCATATCAATATCAACACATAAGAATGACAATCTAATAATGACATAAGAATAGGTCACCCTTTCCACTTTGACATTGATAATGACCTTAGAAATGACAGTCATTGCATGTTGCATGTTCTTTTAAGTGATGACTTACAAACTTCACTTCTCCCAGAGATGACGGAATGTCGTTTTTTGAGTGTCGGCTTCGATTCCTCGGCCACCGTCTCCATGCTGGTAACCTTGAGGATACCCTTATCCGGCATTGAGTAATTGTAAGCTATATTTGTTATCGATGATGACGCCTCCAGCAATATCTATGAAGCCTGGCTCGGTGAAAGCCACGCAATGGATTTTGACCAATACGGCGAGGTCAAGTTCAAGGTCGAGGTCGAGTTGAAGTCAAGGGCAACTGCGGGTTAGAGACTTCATCTCGTAATGTGCACGCCTGGCGCAGTGTAGGAAGGAAACCACGCTGATAGGCAATGGATTTCAGACAACAGAGCGAGGTCAAGTTCAAGGTCGAGGTCAAGTTGAGGTCAAGGGCAACTGCCGGTTAGAGACTGCATCTGAACTCAGTTCCGACCGTAACTGTGTCTTCAATCTATCGAGTTTTTAAGATATATTTATGACAGTCCAGTATTATGCTTAGCGACAAGACAATAGACTGTTATGCAGTAAAAACGTTATGCAAAAGTTTTTTAAGACAAACTAAATTACGAGAAACGTTTTTGGGAGAATAATTTATTGAATCAGGCGTTACTTTGCGGAGGTCCATATCAATGACGACCAGATGGCTTAGTGGTTAGAGAACCTGACTACGAAGCTTGAGGGTTCAATTCCCCGTGTCGGGGCAGATATTTTTATGAAAAATACGAATGTTTGTTCTCGGGTCTTGGGTGTTTAATATGTATTTAAGTATGTATCTATCTAAATAATTATATTTATCCGTTGCTTAGTACCCATAACACAAAGCTTTGCTAAGCTTACTTTGGGACTAGGTTAATTGGTGTTAATTGTCCCGTTATATTTATTTATTTATTTATTTAATGAACTAAAAGAATTTCCTTGCTCACCCGCGACCTTACGATAGCTAAGCTTATGCAAAACATGCGTGTTCATGCAGTTCCTCCACCTCCACACTTTAACTGTAACTGTAACTATGTGTTTTTGGGAGATCCAAGATTATGACTATCGATGATGAATGACAAATCAGTTGAGGAACAGCGTCAAGAAATGCAATGATAGCAAGCACAAAAGATGGCCACAACATTCGTATTATCCATACAAAGATCTGCCTCGACTTGGGCTCGAACCTGGGACCTCAAGCTTCGTACTCAGATTCTCTAACACTTGGCTATCCGATTGTCAAATTCTTATAAACAGGTCGTCTAATAATTTATGATGTCTGTTCATCTATCTGTCAGTCCATAATTCCATATATCCAAAACATTTAATTCATTCCGAATAATCCTTGAAGCCAATTTGCATTTCAGAAAATAGAATTACGAGCTTAGTACGTTCCCGAAATACCAGTTTCTGTCTCTTTCTCAATAGCAGCGTGTGAGAGGGACGGCATGCGGGCTTAGTCGTTAAACTGCCTTAAGAGTTATTGGAGTACTTATTCCTGATGAATGGTGTTATGCAAGTTGTTTTGTGTAAAAATATACGTCCCATTGCTGGATTGGGAACTTTACGCATCATAGAATCTCTTCGCAGAGCAGAGTGTTGCTCTGAAGATGAGCTGTGATTGAGTTCGAAACGCGTTAGTGTGGTGGTGATAGATGGGTTTGTGATTTGTGTGTGTTCTTACACTGTGAAGGTAGAACTGCATGAACACACATCTCTTGCATAAGGTCGCGGGTGAGCAAAGTAATTGTTTTAATACCCTCTTTTTGCATCGGGGGTTGAAAAACTGTCTTGAAGTATGCACTCGCTTACTAGAAACGTTTATTTGCATTGCAAATCAATAAATCACTACCCATGTTGCATAACACCGTCCGTCCGTTTATAGGTCAGCCCACATCTGAACAAATGTGCGGACGGGCTTAATAAAGTCCATTATTAAACACACAACACAATATACTATTACTACGTCATCATCCCAGCCTATATGCCCAATGCTGGGCACAGGCATTTCAGAATGAGAACGTTTGTAGTTCCCACGCGGGCCCAGTGCGGATTGGGAACTTTACACACACTATGGAAAATACAAACTGAGACATGGATGCACAGAAAAACCAGAAAAAGAGACCAGCACTGGGAATCGAACCCAGGTCCTCAGCATTCCGTGCTGCGTGCTATAACCCCTACACCACTGCTGGACAGGAATCTAGACACGAATTTTTCCTATGCATACATATCTCTGGTTGCTTATTTTTAGTGCTGGTCTCTTTTTCTGGTTTTTCTGTGCATCCATACCCGTAAAAGTAACAAATTTGGAGTTGAAATAAAAAATACAAAAAGACTCCATAAAATGTATCATACACACTATGGAGTTGATTCGCAGCGAAGCTCGGTCGCCCAGGTAACTGAATCAGGGTGGAAACTTTTCATAATCAATTCCGATATGATATCTAAGACGTGTAAGGTGTCAGTCAACATAAAATTAGTAGATACTTCTGAATGTAGGTATATTTAGGTGGTGCCAGTGCCGGATTCAACACCTTTTAAACGAGCAATTCTTGTATGTATATATACCTATATTTATATTTCGGGGATCCATCTCGGAAACGGCCCTAACGATTTCGATGAAATTTGGTATGTAGGGGTTTTTGGGGATGACAAATCGATCTAGCTTGCTTTTATCTCTGGGAAAAGCCCAGGTACTATTTTTTATGATTGTAGGCCATATTATTTCCGCCGACCCATGTACCATCAGCCAAATATGTGGTCTACCACCCTAACCCTAAAGTTGATAATCGTTTGCATGTCACAAAACAATAATGCCAATAGACGTGTCTGTCAACTTGAAAGTTCGACTTAGCAACATATTCATTTGATAGGAACTTGTTTAGAACATAGGCGTATATAGAGGGGGGGCCGGGTAGCACGTGCCCCCCCCCAGTATGGTCTAGTGCCCACCCCAGGATGTTGGGCTACTGATTCGAAATTCTATAATACTGATATCTTCACACAACAATCCAGGAAAGTAGACTGGATGAAATGAATGAGTGAATGTCAAAATCCCACTGTCATTACATGACGTTCTTGTGAGCGTGACCTCAACTCTGGTGGCACTACCTACGAGTATACAAAATACACCTACTAAAGTCAAAATTTTACGTTTCTACAATCTCATGCCAAAAAAAAGCCGTGGTGGCCGAGGGGTCTGACCTAATGGCCTCTCAAGCAGAGAATCGTGGGTTCAAACCCCGGCTCGCACCTCTGAGTTTTTCGTAATCCATGTGCGACATTACATTTGAAATTTACCACGAGCTTTACGCTGAAGGAAAACATCGTGAGGAAACCTGCACAAACTGCGAAGCAATTCAATGGTGTGTGTGAAGTTCCCAATCCGCACTGGGCCCGCTTGGGAACTACGGTCCAAGCTCTCATTCTGAGAGGAGGCCTGTGCCCAGCAGTGGGACGTATATAGGCTGGGATGATGATGATGATCATGTCGAATGCGAAACACGCACACAACTAAACATCATGATCAATGTCATTAAATCTGAGTGGTTTAAGAGTCACACAACGAAGTTAAGAAAAGAGAGCTATGCTCCGAGTTTCTGATATAAAAATAACCATAAAAAATATATTTTTAATACAAGCTTTTTTTGCTGACTGTACTTGCATTTTCCCCCAAACTACATTTGCACACCGAATTTCAAGTCGATGCCATTAACCGTTGAAGAGTTCCGTCCTGCGGAGACGATCCTGGCCGGACTACCAGGATGTCACTACCAGATTATTGTATTGTCACGCGATTTACATAAGTCTGACTGACTCCTGGAAGTTCATCAAGTTTAACTTGCAAGATTTGATTACAGACAGACAGACAGACAGACAACGGAACAGGTGAAACTAAATAAATATAAATCAGGAATACGGAAATTCGCCGAAAAACTAGCCACTGGCGATAGCTCGAAGAACATTTTAAAACATTGACCTAGTCCCAAAGTAAGCACATCTTGTGTTAAGGTCATCATCATCATCATCGTATCAGCCATAGGACGTCCACTGTTGGACATAGGCCTCCATAGACCTCCAGTTGCCTCGGTTGGCAGCGGCCTGCATCCACCGTGAACCACCGTTTAACCAGGTCATCCGCCCATCTCGTTTGTGGATCCTACGCTGCGCTTGCCGATCCGCGGTCTCCACTCGAGAACCTTTCGGCCCCAACGACCATCTGTTCTCCGTGCTATATGCGAGCTATGTGTTAGGGTACCAGACAATAATAAACATATTATAATACATTTTAAACAGCCAAGACTCGAGAACAAACAAAGATTGTTTTTTTGGAATCTTTTTGTATTTTTTAATTCAATTCCAAATTTTTTGTTACTTTTACGGTCATCCCGTAAAACCTATATCGAAAATACAAACTGAAATATAGATGCACAGAAAAACCAGAAAAATAAGACCAGCGCTGGGAATCGAACCCAGGTCCTCGGCATTCCGTGCCGTGTGCTATACCGCTACACCACCGCTGGACAACGATAGCGGTATAGCACACGGCACGGAATGCCGAGGACCTGGGTTCGATTCCCAGCGCTGGTCTTATTTTTCTAGTTTTTCTGTGCATCTATATTTCAGTTTGTATTTTCGATATCGAGAACAAACATTCGTATTTTCATAGATATGCTACGGCCGCAATAATTCTATCGCGATATTAAAACTTCGCCTTCGAGCAACGGCGAATGTGATTGTCCACACTGCAATGCAGAGCAATGTCGCATAGTTTGAAACGATTTGCTGTGCGCGTGTGTAGACACGACAGTGGAGCGTGTCTGCTTTGGCCGGGGATCGAAGCTGGGAGCTCCAGCTTTGTAGTCCAGTTCTCTGACCACTTGTCTATCCGGTCGTCATTTCATTTATGTAACTTGAAGAAGCAATGGGCAACAACAAAAATAGCTCAAAAACAAAGCTTCATTTAAAATTTCTACACAAAAACGCCACCACAAAAATCCATAGGACACACAAAAAAAAAACACTTTTAAAAACACAGCTTTGATTCAAAACGCTTAAAAATTCGATAAACCGCAAACCGCAGCGTCACATCACTCACGCTGGCACAATGCAATAAAAAAAATATAATGTTCGAAAATTATAAATTCGAAATTTAAATTTAAACAACGTTCGGCGCGCGTTGCGAACTTCCAAAGTGTGACCAACGACGTTGACTGATCTGTACTAACTGTTCGTACTGGCTTGGATAAAGTGGCGACGGCTTTTTGTAATTAAAATAACCTTTTGTTAAAAAATATATTTTTAACACAATCTTATTTTTGTTGTCTGTACATTTAGTTTCACGAACGAAATTTCAAGTCAATCAGCATTGGAAGTGGCTCGAAATGAACTTGCGAAATTTGACCCAACAAACAGGGCAGTTAAATAAAAGCTTATAACCGGGGCATCGAATAGGAACTTCGATCATCAATATAGGAATAAGTATTTCTGTGCAAATTGAATAAGTTTCTATTCAATATCATGTAGATTGTAGTAAGCAGTAGTGGCCTAGTGGTTTGACCTATGGCCTCTCAAACAGAGCGATTGGTTCTAATCAAGGGTCACACCACACCTCTGAGTTTTTCGGAATTTATGTGCGAAATTACATTTGAAATTTACCACGAGTTCTTTTACGGTAAGGATCACTTCGTGAGAAAACCTGCATTCACCGGCGAAGAAATTTAATGGTGTGTGTGTGTGTGTGTGTGTGTGTGTGTGTGTGTGTGTGTGTGTGTGTGTGTGTGTGTGTGTGTGTGTGTGTGTGTGTGTGTGTGTATGTGTTTGAAGCTCCCAATCTGCACTGGGCCCGCGTGGGAACTCATTCTGAGGCCTGTGCCCTGCAGTGGCACGTACATAGACCGAGCTGATAATGAGGGCTAGGACCCAGTCTGAAAATCAGCGCTGGACCTCAATATCCAGCACATGTGAGACCGGGACCCATTGAAACACTACATCCTTAGTAGTATTGGTTGTGTTGATAGTATAATATGTCCAGTTTTTAATTTACTCACATTTTTCATTATTTTTATTACTTTCTGTTTAACTTTTTACCTTTAAGGATTGTTTTTGGTAGCAATAAATATTTTTTTTAATTTGTAATTAGTAATATTAATCTAAACAACATACCTGCTTGACCTGCATCCTCAATCCTTTTTATAGCTTCCAAAATGTCATTGCGTAGCATTTTCATAAAACTTCCTAACAAATCAAAGTTACAAATCCTACTAATCCGACGTTTTTTTCCTAACAATAGTAAACTATCTATTTGCTAACGATATCTAATCTATTCTTATCGACTCCTAGGCGAACTGTCATTGGCCTCTTTATTGTAAACATATGAAGTTGATTCATCTATAGACTTTTTTAGGACACACTAGCTGTAAAATTAACTATAAACAATTACTTTGCTCACTCGCGGCCTTACGATAGCACAAATACGCAACAAATGTGTTTCATGCAGCTCCACCGCCTCCACGCTGTAAGAACACACTCAAATCACATAAACACAACTATCACCACCATGCAACCCCCCCCCTTTCTATAAGTAGCCGTAACCAGCTTTAACCAGCAGCCGTAAGCACCTTTTTTGTGCTACCAAATTTTTTTGGTGCTGTTTATGGTGCCCCCCAAGAAGTGATTCCCTAAGCAATTGATCAGCATCAGCCTACAGCATTCCACTGCCAGACATAGGCCTCTTCCATGCGACCCTCGTAAGGTTGTCCGTCCACCGTGCCTCAGGGCGCCCTACTCTACGTTGCATATTTGTTGCATAGACAACTATTATTATTAATTAGATGAGTTCATTGCACTTGTTAGCACAATAGACTCAATCAGTTTCAATACACAGATACAACTAAGATAGGACATACTCTCGGATTAGCTTACAAACCAGACATGGCGCCACCGGTCGTTGCAATATCGTCTGATTAGTGAGCACAACGTGTTACTTACTGGGTTAAGCAAAATGGCTTGAATATAGGAAATTTCGACATCGCTTGATCAAAGCACTTTCGCAAACTCGACGGAGGGGCGTTAATTTTTAGGATTCCGTAGTCCTACTCTTGTATTTTTGTCTTGTTTGTTTTTACAAGCTTTTATTTAGTTTCACCTGTCCCGTTGTGTCTGTCTGTAATCAAATCTTGCAAGTTAAATTCGACCAACTTCCAGTAGTTGGATTGACTTTAAATTTGGTATACTTATGTAAATTGCGTGACAATACAATAATCTGGTAGTGACATCCTGGTAGTCCGGCCAGGATTGTCTCCGCAGGACGGAACTCTTCAACGGTTAACGGCATCGACTTCAAATTTGGTATGCAAATGTAGTATGGGTGATAATACATACAAATACAGTTAACAAAAAATACAGTCAGCAAAAAAATATTCTCATTAAAAATGACATTTTTAACTAGAACTTTTCTTACAGTTTCTTAGTTTCGTCATGTTCGTCCGCCCGCGTGTTAGCTTGGAAAATGTTAGTGCTTGGAGCCTAGGTAGCTGTAACTTTGCATGAATATATGTTGACAAAGTGATAAAATAAAATCTAGAAAAAAAAACTGCACGTAAAGCAGGGATGTTTTTTCCTCGTCTAAACACATAGTGTATCTAAATCCATTTAGTCATCGAATAAACCCGACTTCGCGCCGTCCTGCTTTTTTATATAAGGGGGGGAACGAGCATGCGGGTCACCTGATGGGGAGCAATCACCGCCCATAGACACCTGTCAACACGAGGGGTTTCACAGGTGCGTTGCCGGCCCTTCGAGAGACTGATAAGCTGCTGCCATAATAACAATATTAGCAATATTGTTATCAACTTCAGTTGTATTTGTATATTACATTATGTATCGAACTTCAGAACATTATAGGTATTTTCTGAAAAGACGCCTCCCCCTTAGAAACGCCACAGTGAATGACAGCTAGCCACTTGCATCCACCGGTTGCGCGTAGCATTCCGTCTAGTGGGAGGCCTAACACTTCGTCTTCCTGTACCATTACCATGCTGATAGCACCAGCTTTCAAATCACGAAAATTCCTTTTCAGTTGAAAAGTCAAAAAAAATATCTCTCCACCCAAACCAAACCGACTGAGAAAACAAATTCAAATATTGACCAACATTTAAAGTATTTTCAAAAGCATGTTTGCACGCCTCATTATCATTATCACTGACGTCCACGTAACATTGCAGGTCATTCGCTTTAAATGTCAAGATATTAGATTAGATAACGGGAGAAAAATAGGTGTGCGATGCAAACAAATTAAGTCAACTTATTCATTATTCTGATCTGTAGAATCCGAAAAAGGAATTAATTAAACGCCAGGAGTGCATATTAATCAACTGTACTTATTTATGACACTCAAATTGACAGATTTCGAACATAATTTCGATTTTCAGAAATATAAACAAAAAAACCGGCGTGTCGGACAAGCACACGCCCAAGCCCAACATAGCCGCAACGAATGGCTTCTATTTACTCCTAAACTGCTAATAATTCTCAAGCAAATTTAGCCGTTATAGTTTTCCTTGTGAGTTTAATATACTTACTCGTAAAATCTCTATTAAAATCATAGTCAGCCGAGGAAAAAAACACCCCCATTTCAAGTCTATGGGAGGTACGTGGGAGGTACCCTAAAAAAATTTGTTTTTTTTTACCATATTTTGTCGGCATAGTTGCTACACATGAGCAAACACTGAACAAAGCCGCGGTCAGACGGACAGACACACAGACAGACATGGCGAAATAATAAGGGTTCCGTTTTTGCCATTTTGGCTACGGAACCCAAAAACACAAAATTAACACTCGAGTCGAACATGAAACTCAAAACGTTTTTTTTTTAGTTGATGGTCATGTGAAATTTATCTATTTTGTTGGCAGCGCTATTCATCAATTCTGACTAAATAAAAATGTCTCCCATAAGAATAACTAGGGTACTAAAACTAATGATGGCAAAACCTAATAAATAAATAAAAACCGGCCAAGTGCGAGTCGGTCTCGCGCACGAAAGGTTCCGTACCATCTATACGACATTCATTAGACATTAGCAAAAAACGGCAAAAAAACACGTTTGTTGTATGGGAAACCCTCTAAAATATTTTTTTTTTCTATCTTTAGTATTTGTTATAGCGGCCACAGTTATACACAATCTGTGAAAATTTCAGCTGTCTAACTATCACGGTTCATGAGATACATCCTGGTGACGGACGGACGGACGGACAGCGAAGTCTTAGTAATAGAGTTTCCGTTTTTATCCTTTGGGTATGGATCCCTAAAAACACGATTTAAAAAAACAATAGGTACTGGCCAAGGCCCACTGTTTGAGACGCCATAGGTCAAATCACGTTGCTATGCATGTGGGAATGCGGGTGGATTTGTCGACGAATGATTTGATGGAAACGAGCGGACTGAATGACCGATTACTTCTGTGGAGTGAATGGGACAACTGGGACAAGCGAGTGAGTAATAGAACATAGATGTAATAGAGTGCGAGTAACGCTCGGGTGAGGCTATGCGCTTGATGTGTTTTCAATGCTTTGCTATCAGAGTATTCTATTTTGGGAAATTGAGCTGAAAAATGTGTGTGAAGTGCCCTTGATTAGAGACCTTTTTAGAGTTCTGTGCCCAAAGGGTAAAAAAACGGAACCCTATTACTAAGACTCCACTGTCCGTCTGTCTGTCTGTCACTAGGCAGTATCTCATGAATCGTGATAGCTAGACAGTTGAAACTTTCACAGATGATGTATTTCTATTGCCGCTATAACAACAAATACAAAAAAAGAACAAAATAAATGTTTAAGGGGACTCCCATACAACAATCGTGATTTTTTTTTGCTCGATAATAATAACGGTAGCAGGTAGTTGCTTGAAATATTTACAGAATATTTATTTGTTAAAAAAAAAAAAATTAAAATAAAATAATTATTTAAGGTGGGCTCCCATAGAGCAAACGTGGTTTTTTTGCCGTTTTATACTAATATCTAACGTTGTATAGGTACAGAACCTTCGTACGAGAGTCCGACTCGCACTTGGCCGTTTTTTTGTTACTTTGCTCGTGCGAAGCCGGGGCGGGTCGCAAGTGTAAACATAAAGTACACAATCTTCAACAGGAAAGCTTTCGCAATCGCAACTTACTTTAGAGTCACGTGTACTAACTTTAACGTTGATGAAACCAAGTAAAAGCAACGCGAGCAAACAAAAGGATATTTTCAGTGCGAATTAACAACGTAGCCTTTTTAACCCC
The DNA here is from genome assembly GCF_025370935.1 of Choristoneura fumiferana. Lineage (NCBI taxonomy): Eukaryota > Metazoa > Arthropoda > Insecta > Lepidoptera > Tortricidae > Choristoneura > Choristoneura fumiferana. Next base: position 9,113,180 of record NC_133498.1, on the reverse strand, counting down.
CGACGCAAAAATAGGGGTTTTATAAGTTTGACCGCTATGTGTGTGTCTGTGGTACCGTAGCTCTTAAACGGGTGGACCGTTTGAATGAGGTTTTTTTATTTGAAATCAGGTTTTCTAGCGATGGTTCTTAGACATGTTTCATCAAAATCGGTTCAGCCGTTTTTGAGATATTGAACTTTGAAGTGACAAAGTCGGGGGTTTTCCAACTTTTTTGTTGGTTAGGTTAAGTTATCTTTCTTTCCGTTTAGTACTAGCCGCTACCCACGACTCCGTCCGCGTAGAATTATGCAAAGCGGGAACTATGCAATTTAAAGGGATAAAAACTATTTTGAACATGAAACTACCGTGAGACTCACTCATATTAAATGATATTGTAACGGATAACTCACGTCTTAAACCGAGTACGAAATAGCCCGAAACATGTCGAGCTTAATTCGGTTTAAGACGTGAGTTATCCGTTACAATATCATTTAATATGATAAAAACTATCCTGTCCTTCCCCGGGACTCAAACTATCTGTAAATCGAATTTCATCTAAATCGGTTCAGGGGTTTAGACGTGATGAAGTAACAAACGAACAAACAGAGAAACAGACTTACAAACTTTCACATAAATAAAATATAAATTTAGGTTCCCTTGCATACACAAAACAAAAAAATAACAAAGTAAAACATAGCGTTTTGATGCTTACTTTATATTTATTACCACCACCGTAATCAGTTACCTTTATGTTTGCAAATAAATCACTGACTTTTTTTGACTGACTTGAAAAGATCTCTTTTAGGGATAAGTTCGCCTTTGTACTTTTTGTTTTGTTGTTTACTTTTTTATTATTTTTGTGTTTTATGTACAATAAAGTATTTACATACATACATTTATAATTTTAGTAGTATAGAAGCCGTCTCCACACTCACTGCGCCCCCGTACCTGCCTCGAACTGCAGCAAACCGATTGGTCAAGCCAGTTACGCGTGTGTTCGTGTGTGTAATAGAACCTTAGAATAAACAAACACACGCAAGCTAAGAACTAAAGAAACGGCCAAGTGCGAGTCGGACTCGCGCACCGAGGGTTCCTTACAATACAAACTTGCAGGTACAGTCGAAGAAATTGAATTATGTACCAGGGTGGAACCTTTGTGTACTAATGTCATGTTGACTGACATCCCTATATTTCCAAAAGTTATCTTCCTTTTTACAGAAAACTGACCGTGATTGACCCCTATCTCCCTGATGTTAAGTGCAGATGAGGCCAAAGGTTTATCTCACTGGTTCAGTAACAGCCTATTCACTCTAGCCTTGAAGAGCCCTAGATTGAAAAGTTATGGTTGACAGTCTTTCCCGGCCCGATAATACCGACGGCCTGTTTTTGTATACACGCCCATGGAAACTGACATGAGCTTCTATGGGCGTGTACACGAAAAACAGGGTCGGTATTATCCGAGCCGGAAAAGAGTGTCACCCAAAGGTTCCATCCTAGCATGTGATTCCATTTTCTTGTCTTAACTGCATCATGGTGTTAGCAAGGACCTTTTCTAAAATGTACGCAGAGTGAAATCATTTTAGATGGTGACATAGACATAAAAATTGGATTTTCAGACTTTTAAAAGAAAAGAAAATACTGACATTCGTTCAAAACAACGCAAGCCGACATATTATTACTATTACAAATAAAAGTTGCTTTTCTTTTATTTACAAATTATTCGTTTCAAAAATGTTTAATTTGCCCAAATGCATTTAATTCTGAAACTGTGAACTATTCGCGATTTATTTCCAGACCATCGTGTAGAACCCTATATGGTTAGGGTAGTTTTACAAAAATCCATCTTTACAGTTGGGATAAAAAGTAGCCTATGTCACTCTCTGGCCCATAAACTATCTCCATGCCGAAAATCACGTCGATCCGTCGCTCCGTTTCGACGTGAAAGACGGACAAACATACAAACACACACTTTCGCATTTATAATACCTGTTAGTAAGTCATCATCATTCATCATGCTATAACCCACTGTGGCACAGGCTCCTCTCAGAAAGAGGATGATTTATAGTTTTACGCGCCCAGTGCATTGGGAATTCAAACGTGAACATTCGAATTGCTTCCAGGATCGTGCAGGTTTCCTACGATGTTTTTTTACCGCAAAGCTCATCTTAAATTTCAAATGTAAAGTAGCCATGAATTTGGAAAAAACTCAGATGCGAGCCGGGGTTTGAACCGACGACCTCTGCGTGAAAGACGGACACAAACCACCCCGCATTTATAGTAAGTATTTATTTTATAACATGAAGACCGCGATGATTTTAGGGAATTCCGGGAATTTTAATTCGACGCCAGATCTGATGATTTATGCGTGCGAAGCAGTGTGTACAGGTTATAGGCTGTACGAGTACAAGGCTAAAACTAAATGTAACGCGAAAGGTTGGACCTGTATTTTCTGGTCAAGGCACTCGACCAAGTCACATGTGAAATCAAAATACTTTTATATGAACAACAACCATTTACTCCGAATACCGCCAAAACCTACATTTGACATCTCCAATGACACTTTCTTAGTTTTTTTTTTAATAGGTGTATTTTTCGGCCAGCAGCTCTAACGCTCACACCGTCCCGTTTCGCGATAGAGCTGGTATCCGAAAAATACACCTTTTGACAATATTTTCTTATCATAAATATTGTTTCCTTACACATGATTCAAAGTATAACTCTACTATTGCTCTGCTAAAGCTAAAGGCTACTAGAAAAACGGGGAAGCTACGAACAAATAATAAGTCAGGAATTGTAACTGCGCTATAAGCACGCAAACCGTGTCATAAGCTAATGTACGCATGCGCGTCATTTAATTTTGACTGACATTTATTTTACAAGTTTAGTGAGCAATTTTCGCATTTTTAGGGTTCCGGAGCCAAAATGGCAAAAACGGAACCCTTATAGTTTCGCCATGTCTGTCTGTCTGTCCGTCCGCGGCTTTGCTCAGGGACTATCAATGCTAGAAAGCTGTAATTTTGCACGGATATATAAGTAAACTATGCCGACAAAATAGTACAACAAAAAATTAAAAAAAAAAATTTTTTACGGTACCTCTTATAGACGTAAAGTGGGGGTGATTTTTTTTTCTCATCCAACCCTATTGTGTGGGGTATCGTTGGATAGGTCTTTTAAAACCATTAGGGGGTTGCTAAAACGATTTTTCGATTCAGTGATATGTTTGCGAAATATTCAACTTTAAAGTGCAAATTTTCATTAAAATCGAGCGTCCCCCTCCCCCTCTAAAATCTAAACCGGTGGGTGGAAAAATTTGAAAAAAATCAGGATGGTAGTAAGTATATCAAACTTTCAAGGAAAACTATAACGGCTAAGTTTGCTTGAGAATTATTAGTAGTTTATGAGTAAATAGCAGCCTAAGGTATAAAATATACTTTAATAAACTTGGAAGATTCCGTATAAAATACGAAATCCTTAGAAAAATATTACTTAATTTTTTTGGGCGTGTCCGACACGCTCTCGGCCAGTTTTTTTGATTGTGAACAGCTCCGCCAAATTATCACGTCAACGTGTGTTATGAAGTGGTGCAGGAACAATGCTAAAATTAAAACGTCCAGGGATCACTTTCCACAAGTAAATAGTCGTAAAATTACATATATTATATATTAAAAAAAATTCAAATACATTATCAGTTGGAGATGGTCAGTAATATGCAAAATCAAGTCTGTGGTCTATGGCTCACATAATGTAAATGACAGTTTCCTCACCCCTCTTCATACTTCCCTCTTTCCTGTATCGCCAAAACAATAGGTACAAACAGTCTTTATATTGGGCACATATCAAAATATATAAAGTTTAAAAATAATAATGGACGAAATACATAATGATCATTTGCTATAATGCAATTGTCTTGGTAATTCTCAACTTTACAAGATTTTCATAAAATAAACCTAACCTAAACCAATCTGTAGATTACACGATTTAAAAAGTTCTTTTAATCAATAGTTTCATAAAAAACCGGCCAAGAGCGTGTCGGAAACGCCCGAAATAAGGTTCCGTAGCCATTACGAAAAAATTAAGTAAGTAATATTTTTCTAAGGATTTCGTATTTTGTACGGAATATTCCAAGTTTAGGTATATATAATACCTTAGGCTGCTAAGAGAAAATATTCGTATTGAATATTCGATATATCGTTTTCGATGAATTTGAATGCGGATTTTTTTACTTGAAAGCAGTGTCAGCGGTTCTTAGGCATGTTTTATTAAAATCGGTTCAGCCGTTTTTCGGTTGGGGGGGGGTCCAACTTTTTGTTGGTTAGGTTATAGTAGCCCACACTGTGCGTGTGTGAATGGCCCGACACGCTCTTGACCGGCTTTTTAGAATAAACGAAGAAACCCCTCGCCAACCCACACTAATATGAATATCATTCAACGTAATAAAATGGCGCGAAATGAATAATTCCACTCGTAATACGTAAACGGACATAAATAAAACATGGCGCCCAAACGCGTTTTAGCTGAAATTGCCCGTGTCTCTATTATTTATGGGGATAACGAGATAGACATTATAAATGGTCAGTAAAAGCAGTATTTTAACCAGCGCCTCATTAGCCCATAAGCAAATTAAGCAATCATGTTTTGAAGAACACCATAAACAGCACCAAAAAAAAATTTGCTAGCACATAAAAGTAAGGCTGGTTCCGGCTACTGGGATGGGGGGGAAGGGGGGTGCCACAGGCGTGAATTTCTCAGGGCAGGGGTATTGATGTGCCAAAGGAAACTTTCTAAAATTGCGGAATTTTTCGCATGAAAATGGTACACCATGAAAGGACACACCAAAACACGAATAATAATATCTTATTTATATACCTGTGGACATGCAATAACCGATTTCATTTCATTTCATAGGAAAATTTCGGAAACTTCTCACAATTTCGTATGGGGATTGAAACTTTCCGTTTTCTTAAATTTCCTATATTTCTTGTGAAAATTTCCAGAAATTTCCAAGAGCTTTTCCAACTTTTTGGAAACTTTCCGCACTTGGACATCTGTGTCACTAATTAGTTTCTTTACGAGTCCAGTTTTTAAAATAAAATTGTCATCGCGGTCCAGTCGTCCGTTGTCGAATTGACGGCAACTAAGACAATTAAAGCGCGGGATACCTACGTTTTATTAAACTACGTCTCAGTAATACAATACAAGTTACTTAAGGTCCGCACAAAATTGGTCGGCGGTCGGGACGCGGACCGCGTTCCGCCATTTGGTGACCCCTGGCTTAGGGCATCAAATAAATAGTCTTAATCCGGCACTGACTTTAACATTTTTCTTTTAGGTTAAAAGGAAAAAACGGAACACTTAAGTACAGGATCAATATTTTGTGTCCGTTTGTCAAGACCTTTTTTCTCAGGGACGCGTGGAGGTATCAAGGTGAAATGAATATCAAATACTCAGGAGGTCTGCTACCCCTTGAGGCAGTGAGAAGAGAAAACAAATTTCTAAGTCGACGCAATCAAAAGACAGTCATTAAAAAAACTGAACGAATTGACGCCAGAATGAGCGAGTAACCGAATCCTGAAGTGTAGATATGCTCTAGAACTTTAGTAGTTCAACTATTCGGCACAAGATGGCGTCTTAGAGGCTTTGATGCATGTTTAAATTTTAGTTTTCCTTTAATTGTTTTTCATAAGTTGTATTATGTTTAGTACCTACCTATAAAAAAATTGTGACACGTCTTCAAAGGTTTTCAAACTAGTGGTAGCTATTACCACCTAACAATGAGGGCTATCGCGTATGAATTCGCCGCTAGAGGCGCTAGTGTAGCGTGAGGTCTCCGAATTTCAAATCTCATAGTTTTTGGGTGAGCTACGCGGATTTATTTATAATTAGAATAATTTTGTGAATATTTTGCAATATCTGAAATTAATTATGGCAAAAATGCGTTCCGGGGCAATGAATGTCTGTGTTTTGAGACAGTTTTGTCTTTCGGAAACCTTTGTCCTCCCTTTTTTCCAAACAAAACGGGGACTATGCAACATTGTGGCATGCTCGATATTTTATGGTACGGTTTTAAGGTGTATTAAATATGATTTTAATCTAAACTTTGTATTCACGCCCGTAATAACAGACTTTGAAAGCCATACTTAAAAACCTCACGCAACAGTGCGCCATCTAGTGAGACAAAAAACGATAGCCCTCATTGCGTGTATGCAACTAAATATAATAAACAGCTTTTGCCCGCAGCGACATCCGCGTAGAATTCGGTTATCGCCCGCTGTTCCCTCTGGAAATGTGCATTTTTCCGGGATAAAAAGTAGCCTATGTCTGGCCAAAAATCACGACGATCCGTCGCTCCGTTTCGACGTGAAAGACGGACAAACATACAAACACACACACTTTCGCATTTATAATATTAGTATGGATGGATTAGTTCGGCTACTCGTCAAGAGATGGCGCCACAAAATAAAAATGTACCTAAATTGAATTTCCCCATAAAGCAAGATTTTTAGTTCAGGTGTCAAGCTGTGTCAGTCCGCTCCAAGGCGTCATGGCGCTCTCCCAGGGCGTCACAAAAACGTACGTACACATTCATGCCTGCTCTTGAGTTGCAGTATTGAAAAAATTGAATCCTAGATTTTCATACCTACTTTTAAAATGTAGACAGATAACACTATGGATGGAGCCGATCTCATAGCATGCCAGTTCCTTTGGGTATAATTGCCAACACCAATATCTGACACAACCAAAGTGTGCATAAATATTTGATAACAACTCTATTTCTAGAGCCAGCAGGATGTCAGATATTTTTGCACACTCCTCTATGGCAGATATAAATACAGGTGACTGTACGAACAAATGGAATCATGACCCAGGGTGCAACCTTTGCGCTACTAATGTCATGTTGACATCTCATACTTTTGTCAAGGAAATCACAGTGAAATTGATTATGGAAAGGTTCCACCCTTGGCCATGATTCAATTTGTTCGACTGTACATACTAGGCACCAATGAGTTTGGAACCCCATGGGAACGTAAAAATAGTGAAACTCATAACATTTTTTTTTCTTTCGTGTATTTAAACTAATAAAGAATTTATGGTGTCCCTGTTCAGTCAGGCGTTTGGTCTTACGGAAGAAAAGAAACAGCACTCTCTAGAGCTCTTTATACTTTAGTGCCCTGATATTGTTTGTATTACAGTCTATAATTTGTCCCACTGCTAGGCACAGGCCTCCTCTCAGAATGAGAGGGCTTGGGCCATAGTTCCAACGCAAGCTCAGTGCGGATTAGGAACTGCACACACCATTGAATTGCTTCACTGGTCTGTGCAGGATTGATCACAATGTTTTTCTTCACTGTAAATCACATGGTAAATTTCAAATTAATTTGTACATAAATTCCAAAAAAAACCATAAGTACAAGCCCAGGCTTGAACCCAGGACATTCTGCTTGAGAGGCCATAGGTCAAATAACTAGACTATTGTGGTGTTTCAGTTTGTTCAAGTGGAAACCAAACAAGCAAGTGACACCTAAAACATGGGAAGGGTTGCCTCTTGTATCTCTGCTTTCAAATAGATTACAACCCCTTGTATTCACTGATTTGTATTAGTTTTTCAGAAACTAAACAGAATAAGCAAAAAAAAAATTTTTTTCCGAAAAAAAAAATAGGCGGCTAATTTGCCTGTTACAATTCAAACTTGTGCCTCAACTTATATAGCAAATAAATTAAATAAAAAAAATTGTTGAAGGAACATTTTAGCCAACACAACAATAACATTAACTTTTTTTTTACTTACCTGTATATGACGTGGAACTGTAGGAATCAGCCGAAGATGCCGATAGTGATCTGCTTCTATATCTCGCTGATTTTTTTAAGGCCCCTGACTTGACCCTAGGGCCTTCAAACTTTCCGGCGGCCCCTTCGACAGTGGAGCCTCCTCGGACCTGCCCCGGGTCTGTTACCGGACTGTCACTCGGCACATTTGCCGCAGAGACACTCTCTTTACGGTGCTGTGTGGGTTCTCCATGGCCATCAGACATTTTTTTTAATTAAAAAAAATATTTAATTTACCGGTTTTTGTTGCTTTAATCCTATTAGAGTTGGGTTGGTTAGAATAATTGAGATTCAAATGTATTTTATTAATTTTTAACGTCTGCAACAGTTTTATGTAAGCACGTAAAATAAAAATATCAATAATAACACCACAAATTAGCCGCAGTAACTATTCCTCTGCCATATAAACGAATTAACACAAGTAATATTGATAAATAAATTCTTTGGTATATTTAATATAGTTCTATTAAAGCTTTTTGCATTTTGGTAACGTAAAAACTAGTATTATATCGGAAAAATCGTTTTCCAGCTTCACTTCCGTCCGTCGCACACACCCCTCCACTTCACCCCCTGAAATGACTGAAAGAAATGTCATTTTTCGATCGTAGAAGATCCGGCGTGAGTGTTGTAAACCGATATTTATCGAGACTGCCATCGATATGTATGTCAAATGAATAATAAATTCAATATAATTTGAATGAAATATATGTTTAAATTAAAACAAATTCTTTGTTTAAAATTACTAATTACTTAAATAAAAGTTTCGATATATTTTTTCCAATTCGGTTTCTGACATCGATCGGTAAATATCGTTTTAATCAAGCACTGACATTACCAATATGGCAGTGAAACGTATGACAACTGCATCTCGACTATACAGCTAGAAAATAATATAACTTCTAATTTGTTCAAACACTTTATTTGGTGAGTAAAACCATAAAATATTTTGCTTAAAACTGTAAAAGCAGCCGATGGTTGATAAAAACAAAGTTAGAGTTTGATTTGTAGGACGTGTCGGAACCGTGTTGAGAGGTCAATTTTGAATTATGTCGTGTATTTTACCGGTATATAAATGAATTTACTGAGGATATAACCCGTTAATACACTTAAAATTATGTTAATAAACATCTTCAGCTAATCATAACCGGTTTTTACCATAATATTCATTGATTCTTTTCCGTATAACTTGAAATTGCCAAAAGGAATTGATGCTTCTCGCAAATCTATAAAGGCGTATTTTCCCATCTCGCGTTTGTTGAAATCCAACTTTCTTTGTTCAATCATGTTCTTTCTTCCTTCTGGTTTATGTGTTGCAATGTTTTTTAAGTAAATGCGTCATAGTATGTTTACGCACGTTCTTGTAAGTACAGCGATTTGTATTCTGTATTATATACATATTGTTTACATATGACATCGCCAAGGCTACTTTGTGCCGTTTGTTATTTACATAAGCGGTCGTCAAAACAATTGTTGTTGTTGCTTTACGCTTTTTCTTCTTTTTTATGGAGATTTATGTATAATTTTAGAAAGAGAAAAAAATAGTCCCAACACCATCACCAAACCAATCAGGAAAAAAATATTTTTAAAGCAGTTTCCATATAGGTATAAAGTGACATAAGGAGTCACTGGAAAAGGACAATGACTCCTAGTTTCAAATACAAATTGACTTAAAAATATCTTCTAAAACTTAAAAACTGTTGGGCATTACAATAATTGGTGCCAGCTCTGGGGTCTCCTGAGGTCTCTATCAGCCGGTACCTCTCCCAGCAAATTTCTCTGACTGTACAGAGAGGTATGCCGCCAGTGTGTTGGGGTCTATGCCACAGGAGGGCCTCTTAGATGGTGTTTTCTTTTTATACTTAGGTATATTTATGTAGTTTTTCGAGGATTGCCCAAACATAATGTTTCTGTAAAATTCTTCCTGTAACTTTTTGAGCAAAAAAAAAAACAAGGATCCTCGTCATAGTGAAAAATAATATTTTTTTGTTGTCATTCATTCTGGGGGACCATTACAGGTTTATTTTGGGGTTGAGTCCGATTAAGGGCTAAAGAAACTAGGTACATGCTATTGTTTACTTGATTTTAGTTTTTAAATTTTATTTCCTTAATGCATGACTGGGAAGTAGGGACTCAGACTGTTGGTGGGTTGGGTGGGGACATTTCTGCCCATGGTCCTTTCATTTTGACCTGTAAAATATTCTCATAGACACACTCGTACATAAGTGCTGACTGTTTTACAGAATACGCCAAGACAATACGTCTTAGTTTTGTGATTTTGGGCAGTTTTTTTTTATTTATTTATACAAGAAATAAAATAAAAGTTCACAATAAGAGTAGCTTAGCCCTAGCTAACTAGCTTAAACATAGTAGTATACCTTCCGCCGCCTAACTTTGCCTAAAAGTTCATTGGCCCGACTAGTACCACAAAAACTAAACGTATAATTCCAATAATTGAATAGCTACTATACCGTTAAGCGATTCGAACACAATCTGGGAGTTACATAAAGATGTCGCATAAGAAATGTATCTCAAAAAGGCGTCAAAACTGAGTATTAAGTAATGAACTTTTAGGCAGATTTATATGGACAGTTATTCTTTTTGAAGTACACAACAACTAAAAAGTAATGGAAATTAGAAATAAAACTTTGTATGTCTTTGGTACACGCTCATTCTGGCGTCAGTTTAGTCCATCATTCTGGTTTTCTATCTCTGTCATTCAAAATGGATTAACGAATATGTCAAAAGAGACGAACAAAAGCAATTGATTTTCATCAGTCTCATCTCAACCACAATACTAGTAATAGGCAGTAGGTCGACTTCATACTAGCGCCCGAATCGACGCACGCACACAGCCAAACGTCATTTACACGGCCGCTAAACAATCTTCGCGAGACAAAACTACGCAGTGCCACGCACGCCGCGCGCCGCGAAGTCCGGTCGCTGCAGGGCTACTACGAAACTCGAAACTCGAAGTTCGTGTCATGCGGTCCTTCTGACACTTATACTGTTTAATACGAGAGCGAGAGGGACGGTACGACACGAACTTCGAGTTTCGGGTTTAGTAGTAGTCCTACTGGTTGAGTGCTGTGCCGCGCCGCCCGCTCTATTCGCCCCCGTTTCGAGTCCGTAACGTGGCCATAGCGCTCGGTACTAACTCTTCATAAGAATGAGATTTTTATATGTGATAAAATTCAACAACAAGTCGTTTCGAACTTGCCGCAATAGACTCAATTTTTTTTGTATTACCAACTTATAATTTAATGAATAAATAAATAATCATAAAATTAACATATGTTCTATCCCTACCTCTAAAACTACACACATACAATAAAAATCTACACATCTCTTTTACTTTTTGTAGACGCCTACCCTAGCCAGTGGCGTAGCTACCAGAGGGCTAGACGGGGCAGTGCCCCGGGGCCCCCACGCTTAGGCCCCTCGGACTCAGGAAATTTGGAGTATTTCGAACTCGGAACACGACGAACACGGAACAAACGATTTTAAATAGTTTAGTTGGGGCCCTAGTTTATTTTTTGCCCCAGGGCCTTTGGTTACTTAGCTACGTCACTGACCCTAGCGCTCCGCCCAGCTGTAGGTATAAATTTCAAGAATACTGCTGAGTCAAACTTCTGCCTATTGCTTGTATTGTGTCTCAACCATCAGTCCGTCAGTCCGTGAATGTTACACGATAATTCTATCATCATTCTGACCAGAACGATAGACTGAACTGACGCCAGAAGTAGCATGTGTAACTCATGAAGAATTTAACAAAAGCCTTTAAACAAGAATGTTGACGGTTCCAGCATATAATGTCGACTTTGGGGCGCGGCCGCGGCTACTCGGGCCGGCACCACTTGCGCTCGCCGCGGCCCGGCGACGACGACGACGCAGCCCGCACCCTGGCAGAGCTCAGCCCGAGGGCCACAGGTACTCATCAGCATAAATAATGTTGTATTTTACAAACTGAAATATAGATGCCAGCAGAAAAATACCACGGTAATCCGTACCGCGTGCTATACTACACCACTGGGTCAACGGCCGACACGAATTTCCCCTATGCACCTCATATCTCACTTGTTTTGTTTCTTACTTAGTCACTTAAGCAGTGACGCTCGACATCTATGCCGTAGCCCTCATCGAGAAACTTTTTTCGGCACTCCATTGGACTAACCGCTCACCGGACAAGAGATATCGTTACTAGCAGATTGGTTTTTTGGAATCTTTTTGTACTTTTTATTTCAATTCCAAATTTTACTTTTACGGTCATCCCGTAAAACCTAAATTGAAATTACAAACTGAAATATAGATGCACAGAAAAAACAGAAAAATAACGACGAGGACCATTCCCAGTCTTATTTTTCTCATCTATATTTCAGTTTGTATTTTCAATTTAGGTTTTACGGATGACCGTAAAAGTAAAAATAATTGAAATAAAAAGTGATTCCAAAAAACCAATCTTAATGTTGTATTTATTTTATCTCTTTTGAGTATTTCTGTTTTGTCTCTTTACCGCACGTAATTTTCACTGTCTGCTTATCCTCTATATAACGAAATGTTTTCTCCTAACTAGGTTAGCTGGAGGAGATCCCTTTTTAGGGATAAGCTCGCCTTTGTTCTCTCTCTGTATTTGTATTTTTATTTTTATGTGCAAAAAAGAGTTTACATACACACATATATACACATTAATCTGCAGAGGAGGCTAACAGTGGAGCGAAAAGGGCGCCCCCGGGCTGGTTAACCCTTTTCCAGGCAAAGCGGAAAGTGCATATAGCAACCACATAAGTATTCGACTTCATACACAAATATTCGACCTTGCTTATATAAAAAAAATTAAATATCATTGAATTTCAAATTCAAAGGTGAATAATATAAAAATAAGATTAATTTTTTGGTATTGTATCTAACTAAATTCACGAAGCCTGGAAAAGGGTTATATCAATTTATAATGAATCATTATTTCGGAGTAGCACAATTTCCATGTTAATTTTTTCCCAAATACTTTTTTCCCGCTGTGATTTTTTACTGAAGGTTATTGTCACAGTAACTAAGCTACTTAGCGTAAGCAGTCGTCTATGTGTGCCTGTATGTCTGTCTGTGGCACCGTAGCTCTTAAACGCGTCACGATTTAAATGGGTCCCAACTGTTGAACTTTAAGTTAGCTACTAAACAAAGATCTAGCGCACTAGATTTATTTTCTTCTTTTTAGTATTTTTTAAGGCAGTCGGGTTTTTTTGATTTTTTAAATCGATTTATTTCACATTTTTTGTTGTGAAAATGGTATTATAACTCATATATATTTAAAATGGGCGGATTATTACCTTTTGTTTTGATACCCCACTCGATAGGTTTGAATAAAAATCATTTTTTGAAAACTTACAATTTGTCGCCAAAAATCCACCATTTTTATTTTTCAACCATTTCATGTACCCAGTGTCACTCGTGTCATCAATACAAATCCAATGACGTTTCATTTATAAAAATCGGCTCAGCCGTTGCGTAGTTACGAGAAGACATAGGAATAGATATACATACATACATACGCGTCAAACACCTCCCTCCTTCTTCGCAGTCGGGTAAAAAATACATAACTGTAGTCTTGAATCATGTGCACACTGGCAATTTAAGGTTTAAAAATAAAATGCATTTTTCGTTCCAACTTGTACACACACAACACATTCACAGAACAGTAAACTTAAATTCGGTGGTTAAATTACTTTAATTAATATAAATTCTGCAGAAAATCTATTAAGTATATAATGTATTGTATTGTAATGTATTTAAGTATGTATTTATCTATATAAGTATGTTTATCCGTTGCCTAGTATCCATAGTACAAGCTTTGCTTAGTTTGGGACTAGGCCAATTGGTGTCAAGTGTCCCATGATATTTATTATTTTTTTATTTTAATGTATAAAATTCTCGTGTATTTGTGGGCGTACTCCTCCGAAGCGGTTCGGCCGAATTCTGTTTTTTTTTTATGTATGTGGTACATAGGTTATGATTTTATGATGTCGTAATTTTTTAAACCCCTAACAAAATTCGTATCAAGAGCGGGGAACTAATAGTGTTGCCACTTTAAATTTTATTTCACCCACGCGTACAAATTAAATTAAAGAAAGAATGAAATTCTTTACATAATTATGTTACAAATTGAAAACTAATATTGCTTTTATGTGGTTTCATTACAATTAATTTAATAGCTGAACAAATTAAGTAATTATGAAATATTGAACGTCATTTTATTTTACTAATTACAATTTTCACTCAAATCAAAATTGTAATAGGTACTTACTGTTTATTAAAGTAGCCTTACGGGAGTACGTTTAAGGTTGAAATTAAACTGTATTTAATCAGTAGCTCGATTTTTTTCGGCTTACTGTCACTGAATTTCGCAACGTGGTGCTTATTAATGTGTGCCTGTATTTCCAGTGACGAAATTCTAAAATTGAAGTCATACCGTCCCTCTCACGTATCGTCTCGTATTAAATAATAGAAGCGCCAACGGGACGGCAAGATGCGAAGTTGGAATTCTGCACTTAGTATATAGGGGCCAGCAGGGCTACTACGAAACTCGAAGTTCGTATCGTGCCGTCCCTCTCGCTCTCATATTAAATAGTATAAGTGTCAGAGGGACCGCACGACAAGAACTTTTGAGTTTCGTAGTAGCCCTGCAGTATCGGCCGGGTCGGGTTATTTCGCGAGTTGATTCCGCACGTGCTGTTTGTTTTAAATGTACTTTACTGGTTACCAAGTGTTTTATTAATGATTTTGTAAATTAAATGTGTTTGGTATTAATGAAACAAGAGTGATAATACATAAACTTAAAACCGTCGGGGCGATACAGCCATCACCACCGTGAGCTAAACGTGTGTATTTTTTTACAAGTACCCAAATATGTATACACACATATAATAAAAATTACTACACAATGTAAGAGAGTTGCTACAGACGATTCTGGATGTGATTGGGACTCATTTTAACCAACGGGGGTTAGTTATAGGCTAGTGCAGACGTTTTCAACCGGTGTGCCGCGATTGCCGCGGAGTGTAGGTATGCTGCATTGAAATCATGAATAGCTATTTTAATATATGTATAGCTTTTGAGTTTTCGTACTAAAGGTATCAACGAGACACTATTAGTAAGCCTCTGCTGATCGTAATGTTATACATACTCGGTATACTTATGCTGTACGGAACCCTCTACGCGCCAGTCCGACTCGTACTTGGCTATTTTTTACTGTTGTGCCGCGAAACTTTGTTCAAGGAAAAGTGTGCCGTTAAAACCATAAGGTTGAAAACGCCTGGGCTAGAGTTTCGTACAGTCAACGTCATAAATAAGTGATCATTTCTGTACCTTGTCGTTTTGAGTTGTTACACAATTTTGTATGGCTTTTCGAAGATGACTATTTATGACGTTGACTGTACAAGTCAATAGTAGCCTCTCAATTTGAATCAGAAAAACGAGTTTTTTAACCTTTTTGCTAAATAATGTATAATCAAAAACAAAATAAAAAAATAAAAAACCAGAATCGCCATGTTTTAAAAAGAATTGGGAACCCCGGTCCTCATATCAGCCATTTCATTTAACATGTCACTCATTCATTAAATAAAAAATAATCGAAACAATGCAAAGTCCTTATGTTGGTAGAAACAAAGATGGAGACTCCAAAGCCAGCGAAGCCCGAGACGAAGGAAGATGACAAGGAGGAAGAGAGGAGTAAGGAGTTGAAGTACCACGTCAGCGGAGAAGATGAGGTGGTGCTGAAGGAACTGCTTAATGTTGAGGAACAATACACACCGCTACTTGCACTGGTAAGATTCCGTAGTCTAAAATTCAAAATTCAAATTCAAATGATTTATTCAGTAAATAGGCCGCAATGGGCACTTTTACACGTCATTTTTTTAAACCACCAGCGCTTTCGCAAAGACCATCATTGCCAAGAAGAATGCGCCGCAAGAAACTTGGCAGAAAGTCATTTTTTCATAAAAATATAATTACAAATAAAATACTTAAAAACTATATTACACAATTAAAGAAAAAAAAAATATTAAATATTATTCTTCTTATACAATGTAGTCTAATTCCAAAATCATTTCGAGCAATAGGTTTATAAAATCATTTTATGTATAACATTTTAGTTAAAAAATATTAATTGATTGTTTTTAAAGAAAATAAAAGTCTATCACGAATGATTATTGCAGTAGACACATTAAGAACAGATCTATCAGACCACATTTTTAATTTTGCATTCAATTTTTATGGAATAATCGAGAAAAACTAACAAAAATTCAACGTTGCCAGCTCAGCAGGTATAAACGATCTTAAGTATGTTTATCCATTGCCTAGTATTCATAGTACAGGCTTTGTTTAGTTTGGGACTAGATTAGGGTTACCTTAAGTGTGTGGACGCAGACCAAGACACTTAAAGAGAAGGTAGTAAACATAGAAAAAAAGGACCGTTTATAACAATTAATACAAGTATTAGTATTAAGTCTTGCACAAACTAAACAACAAAATTTAACTAGTTAGTCCTTGCCTAAACACAAACAACTTAACACAGTCATTCAATGCCAGCAACCTGCCAGCCGGTTCTCTGTTCGTAGGCGCTTTTCGCTACTAAGTAGAAAATGCACGTTATCGGCTATGTTATAGCTTAGCTAGTTAGTCGTGTTTATTGTAGGTATATTATTATTTACCAAGTCCAGCCCCCCACTAAATAACTATGGTTTTTAAACCGGGACAATTTGCTGGTCGACCGGGACGCCAGGACACCATACTTCAAACCGGGACGTATGGCAACCCTAACTAAGGCCCAAACCGTCTCATGAGACCTGAGCCCTGCAGCGGAACGTATATTGTTTTAAGATGATGATGATGATGATGATATCAACTCTTCTATTTTCCAGCTGGAGCAGTTCTCCCCCGGCGAGGATGGCATCGCGTTCAACAGGAAACTGAAGAATTTTGAGACCACAGTCACTGGCATGTGCCCCGACGAGGCCAGGCTGCAGTAAGTTCATTCGCATTACGTACTAGCCTTTATGCCTTTCCAGGGTTCGAGGATATATATCATGATATATATCCGATATATGTCAAATGATTTTTTATGATATATATCAATACACAAAATGGTTTAAAAATTTGATATTATGAAGTAATTTTTGGCTAGTTTTTGGCATTTGTTACTGTATTTCTACTTTAATGTGGATGGCGTTGGAGTAGTTAAAAGATACTCTCTAATAGTAAGTTCTAATCCATTAATGGCAACACTTCTGCCGGCGTTAATGGCGTCAGGCAAAAATTTCGTTACGAAAGAGTTAGTTTTTGTTGTGTTTATTCAATTGACCAAGAAAGTACCTAATTGACAAAGTGCAGAAACGATTTCGCTTAATTTATTTACATGGATATATATATATGGATTTTCATACATATCGGATATATTTCGAACCCTGTGCCTTTTATTCTGAGAGGAGGCCCGTGCCCAGCAGTGAGATGTATGTCGGGGTCC
>NC_133498.1:9055567-9095769 GCF_025370935.1 Choristoneura fumiferana | reverse complement strand
AACGCCCAATACAACCGGCACTGAGTTCGGAGGACACAGACAATGAGGAGGGTTACTTGATAGCGAACCTGAAAATCAGTCGGAGGACGAGGTAGACTAGTTCTGTTTAATATTATTAATACGACATTTGTGGGTGGGCATTTTCGTGTCCCTATTTTATTTCTAGAAAAATATGGCTTTTCCTACTCAGAACAAGAGCACAATCGATCCGACAGTTTAAAAAAATGTCCCGTTTTTTCATATAATATTTTAAGAAGAGAAAGAAAGAAAGAATTTATTTGAAATATAACAAGGTTACAATTTAGATTCATCGGCGGACTCCGCACTAGACTCTGGGCCTGTATCGCGGAGACCAGAGAATTTACAATTTACAGCAGTTACTTAAGTAATTGAACTACTTAATACTAAGTTGACACAAAGCAAATTCTTAACCTAAAGTGGGCGTGTGTGTGTGTGTGTGTGTGCGTGTGCGTGTGTGTGTGTGCGTGTGTGTGTGTATGTGTGTGTGCGCGTGTGTATATATGTGTGTAAATTTAATTACAGGCTGCCTGCAATAACCTCCTCAGTTTCATCGTAGCTAAGAGTCATCAACCAAGTTTCAATAACTTTTTTGAGATTTTTTTGGGATAACTTCTTCATATTTCTTATATGCTTACACGCTTTATTGTAAATGTATGTATGGGAGTAAGGTGGCAATCGCCTCGCAAATGTGTTCTTATGGTCGGCTGTCGGTATTTTATATTTGCGTTGTTTGGTAAGGTTTGCAAAATCTTTGGATGAGATAGTTAACTTGTGGATTACTGTAGTTACTTTTGAAATAAATAATTGACGTACACGTAAGACTTTAGCTACACAATAAAGTTCATTAGTGGGGAATCTGCGAGGTTTACTTAGCATGACCTTAAGCACTGCTCGTTGAGCAGTCTCCAGTTCTCTCAAAGTAGTTTTAGCGATGCCACCCCATGCCAACAGGCAGTATGTAAGGGCAGACTGGCATAAGGCTTTTATAAACTAATGTTAATATATATTAGGTGCAGATTTACGTAGGGACTTGACGATAAAAATAGTTTTTCTGATTTTACCAGCTAATGAGGAAACATGTTCTTTAAAAAGAAAGATTTTATCAACTACTACACCAGATACTTAATCATGTCAACATTTTCTGTGGATGGACAGTTACAGTTCAAAGATGGATTAGAGTTCGGTGAGCATGAGTGTATTCTAAGTTTAATCGTTTCAGGTGGGTCTTTTTTACATTTAATGTTAAAAGGTTTTTACTTAACCAAAGCGCAATTTTAGACATTTCCTTTTCAGCTGTTTGTAAGACAGCATCCCAGGAGTTTTCGTGGAATAGAATAACCGTGTCATCAGCGTAGCATATTAGGTCTGATTCTTGAATTGGGATGTTAAATATATCATTCATGTAAATGGCAAAAAGAGTTGGACCTAGTATGCTACCCTGAGGGACTCCATAGCTTACAGGGAGCTGTTCGCTAACTAGAGATCCGACTTTTACACACTGCCTACGATTCGTAAGATAACTGCGGAACCATTCAAGTGTAATACCTCTAATACCCATGCTGGCGAGTTTTTGTAGCAGTATTGGAATCGAGACTGTGTCAAATGCCTTAGCTAGGTCAAGGAAGACGCCGAGGCAACATTTATTTTGATCTAAATAATAAGCTATTCGTTTTGTTAATAGTACTACGGCGTCTTCCGTTGACTTCTTTCGTCTGAACCCAAACTGTTTATCAGCAAGAAGGGATTGGTTTTCCAGATATTCTACTAGACGCTTGCTTACTATTTTTTCTAGGAGTTTGGAAAATATGCTTAACAAAGTAATGGGTCTGAAATTAGTTGGGGACGTTTTATCGCCATCTTTGTGTATTGGTGACACAACGCCCAGCTTCCATACGTTAGGAAACCTCCCATTTGCTAAACTTAGGTTAAAAATATGCGTCAAAGGTGCTACTATATATGGATGGATCAGTTTGATTAGCAGAGGAGTATATCCATCGAAACCAGGGGCGCTACCCAGCCGAAGGTCTTTGATTAATTCAGTAACTTCTTTATCGTCAGTAGGTAAAAGAAACATGGAGTTTACTGGAGCATTATTATTGCTGACTTCGGCTGCGAGAGTATCTTCAGTTATTTCTAGTTTATTTTCCGTTTCGTCTGCTAGCATTTTACCAATCTTTGAAAAATATTCGTTACAAGCATTTAACGAGTTAATTGGATTAGCGGAACAGAGGAGAGATGCAGCGTCATTTTTAGTCTTTGAGATCTTGCATATACTTTTAATGTTGTGCCAAAGCTTCTTAGGATCATTTTTGCTGTCTAGTAAGAGTTTATTCTCGTAACTAGATTTAAGTCTATGCAGTAAATTTGTGAGAAAGTTTCGGTATCTTTTATAAGTTACTTGAAGAATAAGGTCATTTGGATTTTTTCTAGCCTGAAGGTGTAGGAAGTCGCGGTTACGCTGACATTTTATCAGGCCAGGAGTAATCCATGGCTTGACATTAAATCTAGTTCGAGATACAACAACATCTTTCATGTTTGTGCGAATAGCATTATTTAATGTATTAACCAGAAATGTTGTTGCACTGTCTACATCATTTGTTTCGAAGATAGGTGACCAGTCTACAGATTTTAAATTGTTAACAAGCGCAGTGTGATCTATTATAGTTTTTGTGCGTTTGGGTGCATCAGGGTTAAGCTTTACTCTGGGTAATCCTAAAATACATAAATCATGATCTGTAATACCAGACTGCGCTACAAACCCATTACCTCCGATTCCATTTTTGACAAAAATATGATCTAGACAAGCTTGTCCTCTAGTTGGAGTTGTGATAGCGGGGAGCAGTAAGTGCTCGGTAAGAAGACACAGGTATTCAGAACATTGCTCACTTAGTGGGAAGTTACAAATATCTAAATTCAGGTCACCTGCTACAATCGTAAAATTTGCTGTTGTTCCCTTCTCGCAATAATGTTTCCAAGGACGTTAAAAATTCGTCTATTAATGTAAAGGATGGAGAGCGATAAATACCTATTATATTTACATCTGTTCCTAGGGAGATTTTTAAACAGTTGCAATCGTTCATCAGAGGTTCTGACACATTTGCGTTCCATGAGTCACTGATGTAAACTACTACGCCACCACTTTTGTTTATGAACTTTTTTGTACGATGACTGTAGTATCCATCGATCACAGGTAAGTACATGCCTTCTGCAAGCCAGCCTCAGTTAGTACGATAACGTCAAAGGTTACTTTTAATCGCTTTAAGGTTACAATAAACTCGTTAAAATTCTTTTGAATACTGCGTATGTTGAAAGTGAGGATTTTAAATTGTGAATTAGAAACCGAAATAGCTTCACCGCACTTCTCCAGGCTCTCAAACGTGCGACAGTTGATTTTCAGTAGTTGATCTGCTTCTGTTACGTAGTCCAGTTATCTAGTTTGTTTAAGTAAAATTAGACAAGGTCAGTATAAAGTTAGCGCTTGAGAGACTGTTACGAAGTGTTGCCAGCTGATCGGTAAAATTAGGTAATGCCTGTATGTAGTGAAAATTAATTACATTAGTGTAGAAAAAGTATGTGAGTGAGTGGTTGTGTGTGTATGTGAGTGTAGTATGTATAGTAAGTATTTAATATTATTTATACTAATGTTGAGATCAGTTCGTGGAATAAAATATAATATTTTTAACATATAAAGAAAATAATTATTATTGCGAAAACAAGTTTACGTGGTTCTATCCTGTCCGGCTGGTCCAGCCGGTCCAACCCTTTGTTCCAGGTCGTCCAGAGAAAGATATGCGGGAGCTCGGCTTGTTGTCATTTTCGCGAACGTAGATGACACCGTTCCGGTCCAACAGTAGCGGAAGCTGTTTGCAGTAGCCCGCAGCCTGGCTTCGCGAATAACAATCTATTTTCTCGCGTGAGTCGTTCATTTACATACAGCTTCCGAGGAGCTCCGCCCACAATAGTTTCCGATGTCAGGTTGCGTCTGGCTTTTGCAGCCCTTAAGTAGTTCGTCTCTCTTTTGCCGGCGTAACAGTTTAACTCGAATTGGGCGCGGCTTATGGTCGTCATTACTATTGAGTTTAGAGCCCCTTGGGCGCATGGGTCCGACTCGGGCGATGTCGTCGACGTCCCGTTTCCAGCAATTGAACCCCGATAATAATTGTGATGTTGTGAGCAATACATGGGTGAGGTTCTCAGTATCATACTCTGGCACACCAACGATCTCCAATTCGTTCCTCATCGAATGTTGTTCTTGAGCATTGACTTGTTGTTGTAGGTGAGCTACAGATGATTTTAATGTAGCAATTTCAAAGTCTGCCTGTTCGAGCTTCGTCCAAAATTGCGCGTGTTTATCAGTCAGGGAGACCGATAGGATCGATATCTGCTCTTTAAGTTCAATGACCTCTTGTCTAAGTAAACTTATTTCATTATTTTGAGTTTTCATCTCGCTTAAGGTCTTGTCTGAGTTGACGCAACTCGGCGAGAGCGTCAGGGTTTATTTTATGTTTTATGAGTCAGTTTTGTTGCGCCCATACTGTGTATGAAAAAAACGTAACAAAAATTACCGTTTTTTTTGGGGGACAAGTTTTTAAACTATCTGAATCGATTGTGCTCTTGATTCTGAGTAGGAAAAGCCATATTTTTTCTAAAATTGAAAAAATGAAAATAAAGGGTCTAAAAGCTGGCTGTCTGCATCCATACATTCAAAACGTTGATCGAGTTCTGTGTAAAATAATCCGTGCGCAGGTTTGCCACCCTGTGGCAGGGGATCCGGTGGTATGGTTTGGAGGACACGTCAGTCCCTCTTGGCACGAGTTGTTACTCATTTAAATCGTATGGCTGTTGTGGTGTTTTTATAGTTAAGGCCTTTGGGAACTGACATGTTCATTATCGTTTGATCAAAGTTCCATAATAATAAAAGATTAAGCGTCGATACTGCAAGCCGCGTCACCAACAGTGGCTAATGCCGCGTAACTTAAAAAATAGCTGAGATTTCGCGACTGGTATATTATATATTATAATTATAATAATAAGATAATAATCACAAAAATATTTTAATTTTAATACTCCTGACAAAAACCGCCGCGGCCGCGCCTTAAACATATGGAGTTGCCCTATTCTACTGTAGAATTATTATTATAATTATAATATACCATCTTATATTATACTGTATTAATACCTAGTACTCCGTGCTAGTACTGTTATGCAAATATGTGTAAAATCGATTTAAAACAAAATAGTATAATATATTTTTATAGGCCGCGGCCACATGATATCGCTCGACGCTCGTTTCCAGTGTCAAATCTGATCACGTGACATATAGCGATAAAGCTGAAAATATTGAGCTTTATCGCTATAAAAAAAAACTTCAATTTTGGCAAAAACATTTTTTTTTTCAAGAAATAAGTAGGAAAAACTAAGAAACCCGAAATACATCGATTTTGAATACATTTTTCCGTAAATAATAATGTAAGAGAAATAAATATAAAAATTATAAAGACATATCCTATGTTGCCTTTATTTGTTTAGCCGATTTTAACAACTTATAACAGAGTATTTTTAGCGAAACTAGCTCCTTTTTACCACCTTTTTACCGTATGTTATGTTTAGCTTAGCACAAAGAGGAAGGATAGTCTAAGGTTTAGCAACTTTTTCTTTGGGCAAGGTGGCAACACTGCATCCGCCTCCCGCCTACTAAGGTGTTTGTGTTTGTTTGTTGTACTGTACGTGAGCTGTCATTGTCAAGTTAACTATAATATCTACCTACGGAGTTTTTGGTGATTTTCAGTTGTATAAAAATACTTTTAAATTTCGTTTTGCGTAGTGGACATCAAGTGATACAAAACCAATATGCCTTTGTGTTCCATAAAACAGTGCTCTTCACGTAAA
Source organism: Choristoneura fumiferana (assembly GCF_025370935.1). Lineage (NCBI taxonomy): Eukaryota > Metazoa > Arthropoda > Insecta > Lepidoptera > Tortricidae > Choristoneura > Choristoneura fumiferana. The sequence goes on along the minus strand of NC_133498.1, from coordinate 9,089,859 downwards.
ACTAAAAATCAACCGAATTTGTCTCATCATAGGTTAGTAGCCGTTTTTTCATCAAAAAGTACTATTTCATGATAATATTTAATTAATTATAGTTAATTTTCGTATGCTTTTATCGTTACCGTCAAAGATATTCAGATTTTTCGCCATTTATCGTTGTATTTTTGGTTCCATTAATTTAGTAAAATTGACAATCTTTCTTAATGTTCTGCTGAATATCGACGTAGACAGAACTGAAATATGAAATAACTGTAAATTTCATCCATGTATAAAAATACTTTTATACGTTTTTAACTGGTGGATGTTATAATTTTACAGGTTCCCTAAAAATTGTGTATTGCGGCGGAAGTGGTTCGACGCCATAGGCCCAGATAATATAAACCCACGGCATAAGGAACTGTACATCTGTTCGTTGCATTTCGAAGATTCACAGTTCAACAGAACCTTAGACGTTATCAGGTTGCGGGATAATGCTGTACCCTCGTTGTTTAATATGGTAAATATTGCTCTGAAAACCAATCAAACTATCTGTTTTATCAACGTCGAAAGATATGTCTGTTTTGTATAAGCCCGACATTCAAGAAAAAAAATATCCTACCAAAACAAGTTCTGCGTCCGGCTCAAAAACAAGTAAGATTTTCAAATTTATCTTAGAACTAAAATTATGCATTTCAAACAAAATGATAATAAATAACACAGAAAGTATTCCACCAATAGAAGCAGATGAAGTATATGAACATATCAGATTGTTAAAAGGTGCAAAAAGCCCAGGACCTGATAATGTGCCCCTTCTCTACTAAAACTTCACAAAACGATTTAACCTCATATTAGTAACAGAAACTGTACCAAAACAATGGTGCTCATCTGACATCACACTCTTACCTAAAAAAATCTATAAGTCTATCAGCATGTTTATACAAGCTTTTTGCATCGATAATCATAAAAAGAGTGTCAATAGAGATTGACGAAGCGCAACCGATTGATCAGGCGGCGTTTCGTTCAGGCTACAGTACGATGGACCATCTGCATTCGCTGGGACAAGTGATGGAGAAGTACAAAGAATTTAAGACACCTCTATGCATAGCATTTATAAATCACAGTAACACCTTCGATAGTATAAGCCAAAAGTCTATCTGGAATGCATTATCATCATTGAATGCTGCAAGAACGCCCAAAAATCTCACCTTACCACAGCACCATTGGCCTTTATTTACCGTCAATATAAAATATTGATAGCCTCATACGCGGCTTCATGGCCTGATTGATTCTTGTTCTGCTATGCAGTGGCGTAGCTAGGTAACCTAGGGCCCTGGGGCAAATAAAAAATGGGGCCCACGGCTATCAAAACTGGTAAGGTTTTTGAAGTAAAATCATTATATATACAAATACTTTAAAATGCTAAGCAACTTTATCATCAGCTATAAAGCAGAATTTCGAGGCTCCCTGAGCTTGAGGGCCCGGGGCACTGCCCCGCCTAGCCCCTTGGTAGCTGGGCATTTTTTATTTTTTTTGTACCTTGGCTTTTTGACCTGTCCAGTGACTTTTCATCCTATTAAATCGTGTATACTTGAAACTTTTGGTTTAAGATTATTTATTAGATAATTAACTATTTATGTTTTTAATGATATCATACAATGATCAATTAATGTTCAATTTACTAGTTTTTCTAGAATTTGTTTGGAGATCCCCGATTTGACCGTGTCCATACCTAAAGTCAAACTTCAAACATCAGTTTGAACTAGTAAAAAAAAGATCTCACGTATGACAGCATTTGTAGTGGGTAGTGCAAAAACCTTATTTTCTAAACAGGACCTTGTTGTCATTGCTTTAAAGTACAAAACGTAGAAATACCTATAATTTAACGTGTCGAGAAATCGAGAAAAGGGAATATCCCCCTATCCGTTACCAAGATATTACACATCGGCGAATTTTTATTGGCCGAATCACACGTTTATTTTGATCTAGCAACACCATTTTTCCTGTAGCAATACATTACGGTTTGTCAAAACGATCAGTTTCTATTAAAATCGCGAGAGAGTAGCGGTTTGTGTGGTGGTCCAGAAAATTTCTCCCTTCTCCGTTACAAGAATATGAATGTAATGAATATGGTTATCTTTGGCGTAATTCAAATAACTTGATCATTATTTATTTGACAATAAGATTTCATTTGAAAACCTTCGTATTTAGAAGTCAAATGTGTTCCTAATCGTATTTAAGTGCAGAGTGTTTGTTTCGTTACTTACTTTCCGTTACTACATTTATAGTCACGTATAAGGGGAACATAAAAAAGTAACGAAAGGGAACATAAAGCCGCGACTACAATTGTATTAAGTTTATTTTTTAAATTATAACAATTTCAAATTATTTTTGTAATAAAACCTTATAACTTTATTAAGTTCCTTTCTGAGTACCTAACTTTACATACACGTTATGTTCATCCATTCAATAATGAGATGAAAATATCTGGAAAGTTTTATTTCAATTAAAGAAGTACAATTTTATAGGAATGACTCCTTTAACAGTTGCTGAAAACAAAACAATGCAGGGAAAGGATTAAAAATGATCCAGTTAAATACGAAATTAAAAACCATGTGTTTTACTGATACACCATACTTAATAATATTCTTTTTGCACGTTCCATCAGTTAAATTTTTATGGGTTACTGCTATTTTGCAATTTTTCTACAAGAGGAAATAGTAGTGACAACCAAACGCCGATCACCGATTAAAGCGTAAACACAATATTATTCATTATGAAACAATTTTGGTAATTAATGTTTTAGTTTTTTATTTTGCATCTTTCTTTCCCATACTACTTATACGTATCTCTTTATAATTTATGGATTATAGGCTACTTGTGGTATATATTTAAACACTAGCCTTAATCTGACTGTTCACTTTGCCAACCTAGATGTATAAACTTGTTTATAAATAACCTTTATAACCGCAGCCTTATGATTTCGTTACCATCCTTTTCGTTACTGTCCATTTTTAAAACACAATATATATATTTTTATCTCATCGAAAATGAGGAGTGTTCTTATTTATATGTGCAATAGATAATTCATTAGTTCAGGTTTTTGGATAAAACAATGCGTCTTATAAACTTCGTAGTTTTGAAGTGGTAGAGAAAATAGTGAGACGTTTTTGCCATTAGGTACGGAATGGATCAATATGTCTGTTCTTTCAAATTTGTGAATATTTCCTGGTAAACATCAATAATTATGATAATTTACTACATTTGTAAGAAATATAAAATAAATTTACCTATTATACCTTCGTATGATTTAATATAGTTAAAAGTTATGGTAACGAAAGGGAGGAAAATTCGAAGTTAACCCATATTAAAAACAGAATATTTCTAAATTCCTGCATATTTTACAAAACTATTGCCTAATAAGGTACCCGGACTAATAAAATAGTTCAGTTACCTAATAGTCACTGATTATTTTATAAAACGAAAAAACTCTTATAAAATCTGTTGGTAGCACTTTGAAAAAAAATGCCCAGCTACGCCACTGCTGCTATGCCCACGCCGAAATATAGGCTCCACGCCCGTAATGGCAGCCATTACTCCACAGCCTCCGCTAGAAAGATTTAAAACGCATGTCTGCACCGTACTACTTGGCCCAACATAGGAAATCTAGATAGAGATAGCGGAGATTAGAACCTCGCGAAACTAAGAAGTAATCGGAATCTTCAATCCTTAAAAAATATGTGTAATTTAATTAACTGTGAATCACTTAAACTGTTGTTACATGTCATTATTAAAGCAACACATTGATTGCTCTCGTATTGTATCGCCTCATGCTTTTTACTTAGCACTCTTGAAACTTATATTTTTCTTGTTATTATGTACCCATTTGCTCGTTTGCCATCCAGTCAATAAAAAAAAAAAAAAAAAAAATGTTTTTATGAGATGCCAACACATTTTCGGAATTGCTAGCAAGGCTCCCTTTTGACGATAAACATGTTTTTCACTTCTCATGCTCGTAAGTTAGTATTTATGCTGGATCTAGGCGACATAAAATTACTTTTTATGCTCTAGTGCAGTCTTCGTCTAAGACCAAAGTAATCAGGTGTCAACAGCCACAAACAAAAAAGTTTCTATATATTTTTTTAATGTTTTTATTTTATGTAAAACTAAAAATCAATCAAATCAATGAAACTAAATCAATTAAACTAAAAAATTATAATTATATAGCAATGAGTGAAGTGAGAGTGAACAATTTGTTTCCACTGTTGTTTTTTAATTTCCTCTCGTGCACAGATTGTAATAAGATTGAGGACTTAATTACATTTTTTGGTGGAGTGTGTATTGACGAAGGATATCCGCGAGAGGTGGTTGAGTGATTTGGACCTGTTCAATGGTGCAGTGAATGTTATTTTGAGTTGTCCGGTATCGGAAGATGCAGTACGAATTTACAGGTTCATCAAGCACTCCTTTGCAGCCAGATAATCTGGATATCGCAATAGGAGTGTTTGATGATGTGGACATCGAGTCTTTCAATGAGGCTGGCATAGTCACACTGGTGCACTTAAGCCTCAAAAAAAAAATTGAAAAAAAAAAAATCCCCTCAATCAAAGTGAAAAGCAGAGTGTAAAACTCGGACATTTAACCCTCAAAGTCAAAGTCAAAGTCAAATCTTTATTCAATTTAGGCTATAACAAGCACTTATGAATGTCAAAAAAAAAATCTACCTCCGGTTCGGAAAACCTCTGCTGAGAAGAATCCGGCAAGAAATCAACGAGGTATATATATTTTTTTTAAGATTTACAATATTATTAAATGATATGTATACATCACAAGTATTTAACGCAACTCTCGACGTGTATATCCATATATGTATATCCACCCTTGCCGTACCAGCTTGGGTGGCTATTTGAACGCCTCGGGTATAATGACTCGTTTTAAGCTCTTGTTGTACAATCTAAAGTTTAAGAAAAAATAGAGACAACACAGAGATCAATGGAAAGAAGTATACTAAGAATCAGGAAACTATATAAAATAAGGTCAGAAATTATCAGGAGGAAAACGAAACTAACTGATGCTTTAACACAGTCTTTAAAATTGAAATGGCAATTGGCTGGTCATATTCCGAGATTCCAAGACAGTAGATGGACCATAAAAGCAACGAGTTGGAAGGGGCCATTGGGAAAAAGAAATGTCGGCAGGCCAACATAACGGTGGGCTGATGATATTGTTTAAAAAACGGGGCGTGACTGGATGGCCCTCGCCAGAAATAGAGACGCTGGAAAGAGAAAGAGGAGGCCTTCACCCAATCGGGATCCGCATCACAGGAAGATAACTAACCCTACTAACATTAGATTAATAAGTGTATTAACACAATTACTAATAGTACTTGAATTGTATATTTGATGTGGAAATAAAATTGTTCCCGCGGGAATTATGGATTTGCGTATAGTTTTTCTCCCCAAGGGAGTTATGACTTTAGTTTGAAAAAGTTAGTAGGTACGTCATATCGTACTAAAGAGGTTTCAAGTTAACCAATTTTACCCCATAAAAATTTGCCATGCTTCATGAAACTTTGTTTTTTTTTTTTTTATACGACTGGATGGCAAACGAGCAAGTGGGTCTCCTGATGGTAAGAGATCACCACCGCCCATAAAAATCTGCAATACCTGGTATTGCAGACGCGTTGCCAACCTAGAGGCCCAAGATGGGATACCTCACGTGCCAGTAATTTCACCGGCTGTCTTACTCTCCACGCCGAAACACAACAGTGCAAGCGCTGCTGCTTTACGGCAGGATTAGCGAGCAAGATGGTGGTAGCAATCCGGGCGGACCTTGCACAAGGTCCTGCCACCTTATCAAATTGTTTTGCAATAATTTTAGTAAATATATTTAGCATGTTGGCACCGTAAGACCATTTGAATTCTAAACTAAACACAGTTCTTAGCATTATCTATGGTAGACATCTCGAAAAAAGTGACAAATCAGGGGGCTACTACAAATTCGAAAATCGAAATTCATTTATTATTTAATACGAGAGTGAGAGGGACGGTACGATACGAACTTCAATTTTCGGATTTTGTAGTAGCCCCCTGTATTGGCGGGTAGCCATTTTTTTTATTCAGTTTTTTCTTAACGCCTTTCTATTGCCGACGTGTGAAGTATTTGGACACAAAATAATTTAATTTTTCGCATTTTTTTCCTCGCAATAATGATGAAAATCATTGTGTATCACGGGCCGTAAGGAGATTACTAACCCCTTCTTACGCCCCTTAATGCACAATGTACTATTAAAGTTGTCTGTTTTTTTCGCATTAAAATTATTCCTCTATTCTGCTGTCCGCTTAAATGCCATGGTAGCATGACACTTTCTCGGGGGCAAGTGGTCACTTTCAATACTTTACTTTTAGTAGAGGATATGTAGAAAAATGCGAAAAAAATGTGGCAATTAAATAAATAAAATATATATATCAAAGATTATTTCATCATCATCCCAGCCTATATACGTCCCACTGCTGGGCACAGGCCTCCTCTCAGATCAAGAGGGCTTGGGCCATAGTTCCCACGCGGGCCCAGTGCGGATTGGGAACTTCGCACGCACCATTGAATCGCTTCGCAGGTTTGTGCAGGTTTCCTCACGATGTTTTCCTTCACCGCAAAGCTCGAGGTAAATTTCAAATGTAATTCCGCACATGAATTTCGAAAAACTCAGAGGTGCGAGCCGAGGTTCGAACCCATGACCCTCTGCTTGAGAGGCGATAGGTCAAACCACTCGGCCACCACGGCTTCAAAGATTATTTATTTATGTTTATTATGTATTTTGTAAACAGGTTGATTGATGATTAAAAAACTTTTCAGTTGTCAAAGAATAGTCATCCACATGGCGCCGAGCTTCCTAGCGAAGCGGTTACGGAAGAGGAATTAGTCGCTTGTCGCGCGTGCCTCACGGCGGACGGGCGGATGTATGCCATAAGCGGCAGCGGGTTGGAGGACGTGCTCGCGGCAGTCACTGGCGTTGAGGTAAGTCTGCAGAAACTCAATTCCATCGGCACTGAGTTCGGAGGACAGAGGCACAGACACAATAACTAATAGTGGGAGAGATTGTTGCTTGATAGCGAACCTGGCAATCAGTCAGATCGAATATGGTTGATCAGGAAAGGCTTGAGAGAGAGATTTATTTACACAAATTACCATGGGCGTACCCAGGTTCTGGGCCAGGGGTGGCAAATCAAATTTTATAAGCACCTAGTCAAATAAATAAACATAATTATCGACAACAGTAGGGGCTTTCGAAATTAGAGTGTATTGACTAATAGTGCGTTTTGGGACTAGTGCATTCGCCACCGGAGAGGTTGGTACGGAGGTAAACAAAGTCTGGGGGGGGGGTGGCTACCGTGTTCTTTACATTTTTGATTCAGTGTAACTGCCGCTTAAGTGCAATAATGATGTGTAAAACGCCTCTGTCATTGTTTTTTAAACTATTTGATTAGATGCCAGAAGCGGAGAGTTTCCCTCGCCACCTGTGCGTGTTCTGCATGACGCGGCTGTCAAAGTGCGCCGCCTTCCGTGACAGATGTCACCGGAGCACAGCGCTGCTAAGGACCCTGGTGGAAGAAGAGTTGGTGAGTTGGCTCCACAGATATAGATTACATTAGATAACGCAAACACCTCAATCTGTATGAAAACCAACCGTGTCACTTTTTTATATCTACTGTGACGTCACAAGAGCGAATTAGCGATGTGAATTGCCCGATGTCCGCGCAAAATCGAATGAAATGCCCCGCCCGCCCGCGCCGTGGGGCTCGAGTCAGTCACTAGTCATGATTAGTCAGTTAGCGGTGAGGCTTTGTATGGGGCCAACCCCGACGTTTGGTCGGGGTTTGGTCACGCGAAATAGATGCATTTGTGTAATCTAGTGTAATCTATATCTGTGGTTTGCTCCCTGGGCAACAACTGTTGGCTACTTTTCTACCTTGCTTTGCGATGATGAGTTGCGAGGAATGTGTTTGTCATGGACCAATCGGAGCCCTCATTTACCTATCCTCGCTCCGCACGTATATGTATGTATGTGGGTATGTATGTCCATTTCTTTGGTTTTCGCTGCACCCTAAACGGCTTGACGGATTTTAACATATGAGGTATCATTGTATTCGTCATTACTGTCGGAGTGACATAGGCTATATCATATTTATATGGCGTCTGCGAAAAAAAAATGGCGGAGGAATGAAAAAAAATATTGTAACAATATGGGTATCAAATGAAAGGTAATAATTAGCCCATTCTAAATATATATATGGGTTATAATACTTTTAATCCACCGTTTTCACATAAATATAAAAAAGTGTAAAATAAAACATTAAATTAAAAAATCAAAAAACGCGACTGGCAAAACTAAAAGGAAGGAAATAAGTCCTAGAACTCTGTTAAGTAGCTAATTTAAAGTTCAATAGTCGGGACCCATTTAAATCGTGATGCTCAAAAACTCTTAGTAATGGGTCCCGACTGTTGAACTTTAAATTAGCTACTTAACAGAGCTCTAGACCACTAGACTTATTTTCTTCCTTTTAGTTTTGGCAGTCGGGTTTTTTGATTTTTCTAATTACATTAAATTGTTTGCCGGTTTGACTTTCTTTCCGATTGTTTGTTTCAGCTAACAATGAATAATATTAAAATGGTAGATCGTGAAACGCACAAATTGACGAACGGACTCACGCTGGCGGCCTTATACCATTTCCAAACTCACCCGGTTTTGGATATATTACCAGCTTTTAGTGAAAATCAAAATAAAGATACACAACAAGAGCCAGACTACACAGAAATAGAATATCTGGAAACTGACAATGGTGCAGAATATTTAGATATAGGTGATTCAAAAGCAACAATAGATGGAGATGAAGATATTAAGGTTGAAATGGTAAATGAAAATTCTGATGCAAATTCAGATGACGACGACGACGTAGAGTATAAACCGGAAAATGATATTAGCGATGTTGACACTGATACATTAGAAGAGGCACTCGTTGCAATTGAAAGAGAAAGAAAATCAGTTAAACCCGGTAAAGATATAGTTAAATATGGAGAAGTAAATAAAAATGTAAAAACCAAAGTGTATAAATACCCCACTGGCGTAGAAACTGATGAGTCTGAGGAAACAATTGAAATAAGAAGAAAAGTTAAAAATAAAAAACATTTACTGCAAAAGCATTCTACTAAAACAACAACAGTTAAAAAGTCTCTATTTAAAGAGTCTTTAGCTGCTTTTAGTAAAGATTTTAACTGTACAATTAAGGTATTAAATAAAGAACAACAGAGACAGGAGGTAGAAGAGAGGAAAGGGAACAACAAGTCGGCCTACTGCTGCGACCTCTGCGGGAAGGGATTCAGGAAGAAAAGTGCTGTGATGAAACATTTGAGCTATCATGATCCGGTGAGTACATCAGTAAAAGTACCGAACCCTTCTAAAATAAATGTATGTAAACACTATTGTAGGTACTATCAGCCAAATAAGTGGTCTATCAATTTTTAAACAAGTTCCTATCAAATGAATACGTCGCTAAAGTCGAACTTTCAAGTTGACAGACACATCTAATTGGCATTATTGTTTTATGAAATGCAAACGATTATCAACTTTAGGGTGGTAGACCACATATTTGGCTGATGGTACATAAAACACATAAATAATGCAAAAACAACAAAACAAAAAGAGTACAATAGCGAACTTATCCCTGTAAGGATCTGTTCAAGCTAACCTGGTTTGAAAAGGAAAACTTAAAAGATAGGCGAAATTTAAAATGACGGGACCCTTCAAAACTTATGTCCACTGTGTTACCAAACAATCGTTTTTTTTTGTAGCTTAAATCCATACTAATATTATAAATGCGAAAGTTTGTATGTTTGTCCGTCTTTCACGTCGAAACGGAGCGACGGATCGACGTGATTTTTGGCATAGAGATAGTTTATGGGCCAGAGAGTGACATAGGCTACTTTTTATCCCGGAAAAACGCACAGTTCCTGAGCGAACGGCGCGCGATAACCGAATTCCACGCGGGCAAAGCCGCGGGCAAAAGCTAGTATTTAAATAAAAGTCATTATTCAGATGCGGTTATGTAATTCCTAATTAGAAGAAAATTACTGTCATTGGGTACATTTGGCAAATCGTCCACATAAATTGACTATTTTCCACTGTTTTACCAAACAATAGTTTTTTTTTTTAGCTTAAATATTTAGACTACTCCAATAATTATTCGTTGTAGACTTTTATTTTCTTTAAAAACTGGTCATAAACATTAATTCGTTTTTAAGGAATGTAAAAGTTTATCTCGAATAATTATTGGAGTAGACACATTAACTTATATATTAAGAAGTGTTCTATAAGAAAACTTTTTTAATTTTCATTCAATTTTTATGTAATAATCGAGAAAAACTAACAAAAATGCAACGTTGCCAGCTCAGCAGGTATAAACGCTCTTAAGTGTGTTAGAGTCCAATATTTGGCTTTACAAGCGGATGTAGTGTTTTATTATTATGTTCTTTATTTTTCTTTCATTCTTAGGTTTAGGTTTTTATCATCATCATCATCATCATCCCAGCCTATATACGTCCCACTGCTGGGCACAGGCCTCCTCTCAGAACAAGAGGACTTGGGCCATAGTTCCCACGCGGGCCCAGTGCGGATTGGGAACTTCGCACGCACCATTGAATCGCTTCGCTGGTTTGTGCAGGTTTCCTCACGATGTTTTCCTTCACCGCAAAGCTCGTGGTAAATTTCAAATGTAATTCCGCACATGAATTTCGAAAAACTCAGAGGTGCGAGCCGGGGTTCGAACCCACGAACCTCTGCTTGAGAGGCGATAGGTCAAACCATTAGGCGACCACGGCTTTTTATAATAGTTATAAAAAGTAAAATACAGTAAAGTACATAGAAAATAAAAATATTATAAAAACCTAACCTAGTTTGCCACGGTAACGGGGTAGGGCCAAGCTCCCGGTGGTCAGGGCCGCAGAGTGAGAAACCTCCGGACGGTGCGTGCCGTGTCCAGAAGTACGCCTTCTGTATCTGGCCCTTGATCCAGCCATCTAGCGAGAGTCTCTTGAGATGTTGGTCGAGATTCTTCGCTATTTTGACCGTTTGCCGAAACGACTATCGGGACAATGACCGTCGAGTCAACATCCCACATAGCAGTCACCTCGTGAGCCAAGTCAAGGTACTTGCTGAGTTTGTCCTTCTCGGCCTTCACGAGGTTCTCGTCATGTGGAATGGTGATATCGACGAGCACTGCCTGGCGGTTTGATCGATCTGTCAGCACGATATCAGGCTTATTGGCTACAATAGTCCTGTCCGTGATGACAGATCGATCCCAATAGAGCGTGGCACGACCATTTTCAAGAACTGGCGCAGGGACATACCTATAATACGGCACCTCAGAGTCTACAAGGTCGTATCGAAGAGCAAGCTGCTGGTGGATGATCCTGGCTACTAAGTTATGTCTGTGCAGATACTCACAAGGCACACACTCACAGTTAGCAAGATGAGAACAACCGGAGATGATATGCCTGAGTGACTCCCCAGGACGGCGGCATGCCCGACAAATGTCGACCGTACCGTCCTTCAGGATATACCTCCGGTAGTTGTTCGTCATGATAACTTCGTCAGCAATTGCACACACAAAACCCTCGATTTATTATTATTATTATTACAGTGGCGACGAGGATGGGATGGGATGTTAACTGTATTTTTCACTGAAATGCCGTCTCGTTTCCGCCAGAGCCTGCCGCACGAGTGCGACGCGTGCCGGCTGCGATTCCGGTCGCGACTGAAGCTGCTCAAGCACCGGCAGTCCCACCGCGCCGTGTACACCTGCAACGAGTGCGGCTACGCCAGCCGGTTCAGGTACACCGGTTTAAGGTCTCATATAAGTATAAATCTTCCCAGGTATCAAAATAATATGAGTGCCGTATTGCCTCAGGGTGGTCTATCGTCCTACACTACCAAACGTAATATCTAGAATATCAGTGCCATTAAATTTGAACCTTAATACTATGACGATACCGTTTGTTTTTCAATAAGAATGTTGTAGTGGCACGTGCCAACTCGGTAGCTAGCGGCTTTGCGATAATAGAGACAATGGCCTTTGTTTGAAAGATAAGGGCTAGAAGGGAAAAATTCACCTGGGAAGATTTATACTTACACCATGAACGGAGCGGTCTGGCCGCGACTTTGGTCTTAGCGGTGAGCGGGGCGGCGCGCGGGCGGCGGGCGGCGGGTGGCGGGCGAGGGAGAGCGGGGCGGCGAGCATACCACGTAGCTTCAACGGTATCGAGCCGAAGGGACTAGTGATGTAACGAATATTCGCATATTTTTGCATATTCGCATTCGCAAAATTTCTGCGTATGTTTTTGAATATGAATATCAGAAAAAAATAAAATTATTAGATACAAAAAAATAACTTAATCTCGTAATCAATCACATTATCAGTCTTCCCTTAATCATTTGGTATTACTTATTTATTTATTTACTTTGCGATGCGTTCGTATGAACTGGGTAATTCTCGGAACAAAGTACAAACGGAACGCACTTCGTTCGAACGAGACTGCCATAGACAAATTGACGCAAAAACAAAAAACTGAACTGACTGACTGTCTGTAGCAGATATTCAAAAAATGACATTCGTTACATCACTAGAAGGAATATACTTAAATTAAAGTGGCGTTATCGAAAATTGCTCTTCAATGCCTCGGAAGGAGCTCATATTTCAGGCAGGACATTTCAGAGGAGTGCACGAACTAAACATAAAAAAAATACAGCTGAATTGATAACCTCCTTTTTTTTTTGAAGTCGGTTAAAAAGCAAAGTCTTTTGATCACATGCCTCAACTTATGCTGAGGATGTTTCGACAGCCACATGGCGGGCTATTTAAAATTTCGGTGATAAATAGTTCTGTATCCAGCAGCGGTGTAGCGGTATAGCACGCGGTACGGAATACCGAGGACCTGGGTCGATTCCCAGTGATGGTCTTATTTTTCTGGTTTTTCTGTGCATCTATATTTCAGTTTGTATTTTCAATTTAGGTTTTACGGGATGACCGTAAAAGTAAAAATTTGGAATTGAAATAAAAAATACAAAAAGATTCCAAAAAAAACAATCTTAGTTCTGTATCCATTTTGTCGCGTGCGAATCGTCTAAAAAATGTTAATTGTTTTACCGGCCGATGCGTCCCGCCAATAACGCCGTCCGCGCCGCTCTGAGTCGTGGCATCCCTCCTATTAGGCCGTGTCGGTGTTCCCCCCGCGCGCCGCCCTGCGCCGCTGCCGCCCGCCGCTCGAGTAAATGAGGGCTATCGTTTTTGTCTCACTAGATGGCGCACTGTTGCGTGAGGTTTTTAAGTATGGCTTTCAAAGTCTGTTATTACGGGCGTGAAAACAAAGTTTAAGATTAAATCATATTTAATACACCTTAAAACCGTACCATGAAAATATCGAGCATTCCACAGTGTTGCATAGTCCCCGTTTTGTTTGGAAAAAAGGGAGGACAAAGGGCACCCGAGTACATTAACGTGCAGTATGCTTTAAAAAAGCCGTGGTGGCCTAGTGTTTTGACCTATCGCCTCTCAAGCAGAGGGTCGTGGGTTCAAACTCCGGCTCGCACCTCTGAGTTTTTCCAAATTCATGTGCGGAATTACATTTGAAATTTACCACGAGCTTTGCGGTGAAGGAGAACATCGTGAGGAAACCTGCACAAACCTGCGAAGCAATTCAATGGTGTGTGTGAAGTTCCCAATCCGCACTGGGCCGCGTGGAACTATGGCCCAAGCCCTCTTGTTCTGAGAGGAGGCCTGTGCCCAGCAGTGGGACGTATATAGGCTGGGATGATGATGATGATGAATAATTAAAAGACTCATAATCAAAAGGCTCAAGAGATTTCATGTCTTCGAAGGTTGCGTTTTTCGTCCATTTGTCGGGGTCACACAATAGAGAGATTTCTCGAATAAATGCTCGACAGCATTGCTACTAACGAGCGTTAGTCGCATTGGCAACGCGCTACAGAAGCGATGCCAACGCGCTGCTGCTTCGCGACTGTATCTATGCAAACGCGACAGTTTCGGACGACATCGTGGAGAGAACGGAGGGAGGTGAAGGGAGGGAGGGTGAAGCGAGACAGTACCCTATCTAACGACTGTCATCGCTAAAAGAAGTCGCTGTGGGCGAGCAGCTAAAGGTAAAAGTTTGTTGCTCTGTATAGATATGTGCGATCCGTACATGTTTGATACAATTACAAACTTTAAGGATCGTTAGTAAACATACTTTCACATGTTTTAGTAAAAATAATACGAAAATTTTTCCTTATAAGTAAAATAAATTAGCACGTACTGTATGCGCTTGCTGACACAGCTGGAAACATATGCAAGTTGAAGTGGCATTGGGCGGGCCACATCGCTCGAAGAACAGATAACCGTTGGGGGTTAAAGTCCTCGAGTGGCGACCACGAACCGGAAGACGAAGCGTCGGCAGGCCTCCCACCAGGTGGACTGACGACATCGCGAGAGTGGCGGGAACCGGTGGACGCAAGTGGCGAGTTGTCGCTCATTGTGGCGTTCTAAGGGGGAGGCCTTTGTGCAGCAGTGGACGTCTTCCGGCTGATGATGTATGCGCTTGCAGACGTGACAGAGGGCTAGTACGAAACTCGCAAATCGAAGTTCGTATCGACCCGTCCCTTTCACTCGCGTATTAAATGACAAGCGTCAGCGGGACGGCAACATACGAAGTTCGAGTTTTGCACTTCGTGGTATAGGGCCAGCTGTCACAAAACGAACGTAAATAGTTATTTGTGTCACAGGGGAGCAAAATGGTGTATTTACGGCGAGGGCGTACATTGAATCCAGAATGTAGCGAAGATTCTACAATAGAATCCTGAGCGTAGCGACGGATTCTAAAGTAGAATCCTGAGCGGAATGAGGGATTCAAGTGTTAACGCCCAAGATGAAAATAATTTTGCTCCGAGTGGCTCATACAACTTTTCACACCGAGCATTAAGAAACTTGAAAAAAATAAATTCTAAATATTATTAAAGAACAACAAACATAGAAATGACGTGGCTTTCCAATTATCAACTTAAAAGAATGGCTTTTGCAATAAAACACTTAGAAAAGCCTTGAACAGAAAAGTTGCACTTTGCTCCCTCTCGCCAGGGAGCAAAACTTACTTTTCTGAAGGAGAGTGTGAAAATAACTATTGCTCCCGAGTCGCTCATACAACTTTTCACACCGAGTATTAAGAAACTTGAAAAAAATAAATTCTAAACATTATTAAAAAACAGCAAGTAGCTTTTGCAGTTGGCAGTGACGTGGCTTTTCAATTATCAACTTTAAAAAATGGCTTTTGCAATAAAACACTTAGAAAAGCCTTGAACAGAAAAGTTGCACTTTGCTCCCTCTCGCCAGGGAGGAAAACTTACTTTTCTGAAGGAGAGGTGTGAAAAAAATTATGACTAACATCTTTGACTTTTTCTAGAACGTACGTCAAAAACCATTGGCTCATGCACAAGGGAACGACGTACACGTGCCCGTACTGCCAGATAGTGTACAACCATCAGACCTCTTACTACAACCACATTAGAATACAGCATCCCGGGGAGAACGAGGCTTGTGACGAGTGCGGGGAGACCTTCGCCGCGGGGCGGGGGATGAATCTGCATAAGGCGCTCGCGCATAGAATGGTGAGTAAATCACAGACAGATGGAATCTTGATTTCCGTCAAGAGCTGATACCTGCTGGGCTGGCAATGTTGCATTTTTGTTAGTTTTCTCGATTATTCCATAAAAGTTGAATGAAAATTAAAAAACCGGCCAAGAGCGTGTCGGACACGCCCGAAATAGGGTTCCGTAGCGATTACGAAAAAAATAAGTAATATTTTTTTAGGGATTTCGTATTTTGTACGGAATATTCCAAGTTTAGGTATATTTTATACCTTAGGCTGCTATTTACTCTTAAACTACTAATAATTAGGGATAAGTTCGCCTTTGTACATCTTATTATCCTGTGTTCTGTTATTTTCATGTGCTTTTATGTACAATAATAGTTATTTATGATACAAGTGCGGAAAGTAGGCAATTCCAAACGAGTGGCGGAGAACTTGAAACACGAGCGAAGCGAGTGTTTTGAGCCGGCACGAGTTGGGAATTTCCTACTTTTGACACGTATATCATACAACGTTTACAATGCATTAAGCGAGGAAAAAATCGAGGCAGTGACTACATAATTTTTTGCCATACTCCTTTTACTACAGTAGCAGGCAGTAGATATACATACCGACATGCACGCCAAACCAAATTCGTTAACGTATACACTTTATTAAACCAACTTTCATAACAATCATTGACTCAGAGGATTAGAACAGCTACAGCTAGGTACTAATGATAGGTAAAGGAGACTTTGTTTTAGTATCGTGATTTTTTATGATTAATTATTAGCCCTTGTTGCTTGACATTTCCACACTTATATTGGCTAGTCCTATCTCCTGCACGCTCCTATAATGATAAATATCAGTGCAACCCGTGAATAAATCCGTGTAATAGTTAATTATCATCAAGTATATGTTTTATGTATCTAATCTACAGCTATTAACAAAAAGTTACCGTAAATCTGAGATTTTTTAGCTTTGGAACTGTAAATAAATCAAAATTGGTTCACTAATTCTAATAGATAAAAGCAAATAAATAAGAATAAGACATACCGGTAGATGTTATAATATCCATGTGTGTAGAAGTAGATTATTCTATCAATTTACGATGTTTATTAACTTAGGTATGTATATTATAGTTCACGTATTTTGTTCAGCATTGAGTTTGTCACTGACAATATGTGCTTCGTGGAGGACGAAAGGCGGCGTAAAGTCACATATAAATTCATCATTTAAACTCTTCATTTTATTTACTCATCAAAAATTAATTCACCGGACTGAACTCATGAACATTACTTTGGCGGGGTTCATGACAGGCGCGAACGGGTAACCATGATTGGTTCGTGCTACGTCGTGCGCGCGCACTGGAAGCTCATTGGTTAACTTTCGAGTGCGCGCGCTTGACGTCGCACGGTCCGAATTGGACTCAAGAATTTATTCCCTTTTTTTTCATAACTTTAGACGGAATTAAAATACGAGTTTACATGAAAAAAAAAATTAACGTTCTCTTTTCTGTCGCGTTTAATCTGTATTATCTTATCAGTAAATATTCAGTTGGTTGCATCAAACGTTTTCTTATTTGTTCAAAGCCTAACTATAACGACTCTTTAGACTTATTTTTTTAACAATAGTTTGGACATCATTTGGCAATTTAAAAAGTTACTTTACCGCACAAGTGCGGTAAGTAAAATCCATACAACTTTACTACACACTTGTGGATGCGTGCAGGAATCACTAATTTTCTATGGATATGTTGACCCACGTCAAGAGGCACTTTCCGAGCACGTGCATTGTAAAGAGCTTTACAATACAATACTATTCTCAAGAAAACTTAACCGCTATAGATTTCCTTGTAAGTTTGATATACTTACTACCATCCTGAATATTTTCCAATTTTTCCGCCCACCGATTTAGATTTTAGGGCTCGATTTTCATGAAAATTTGCACTTTAAAGTTGAATATTTTGCAAACGCATCACTGAATCGAAAAATCGTTTTAGCAACCTCCTAATGGTTTTAAAAGACCTATCCAACGATACCCCACACTACAAGATTGGATAAGAAAAAAAAATCACCCCCACTTTACGTCTATGGGAGGTAACCCTTAAAAATGTTTTTGGTTTTTTTATTGTACGATTTTGTCGGCATAGTATACATATATATTTGTGCAAAATTACAGCTTTCTAGCATTGGTAGTCCCTGAGCAAAGCGCGACGGACAGACAGATAGACATGGCAAAACTACGACATATTCTATTTTTTTAGACGTATTTTACTTTTACTAGATAACTTGGAAACTGTAACAGAATCTTCTGCCATGTCAATAACCTAACCTAGCCATTAAAAAGTTGGAAAACCCCGACTTTGTCACTTATATCTCAAAAACAACGCTAAGAACTTTGTCTAAGAACGGCCGCTAGAATAAACGGCATTCAAATCGGTTCACCCCTTTAAGGGCTACGGTGCCACAGACAGACATAGTCTTTTTGCGTCGTGGGTTAACAAAAAAGTGCCCTCGAAAAATCATACGAAATAAACACTCGAATACGCCCCCCTAAATTGGACTTTTTTCTTCCAGAGCGATAAATCCAACGCCAAACACAAATGTAAAGACTGTGATGTTAAGTTTTTAAATGCCGAAGCGTTGCAAAGGCACGAAGAATTGGGCGCGGGCGTGCCGCATGCGGCGCTGTGGCCGTGTGCCGCATGCGGCGACAGCTGCGGCAGCGACACCGCGCTTAAGGCGCATGCGGCAGAACAACACACAGACCGGCATCATTGTGATGAGGTAAAGTTGATTTTTCTAACACAGATACTAAAGTGACAGTTTTAGGCAGTTGTCTCACCGCCAGCGAGGAAACGATTGGCTATCGACTATTTTCTCGCTCAAGAAACGAACAAAAGATATAAGATCCTGTGTGAGTAAAAGAGACACATATATTAATAGTTGATCGCTGGCTGTTCACACTGTCGGCGAGAACTCGCTCTTACATCTTTTGTCGCAGCGACAAGAGCTATAAAACTCGCTGAGCTATAGATAATCGCTCAGCGATGTCAGCTTGGCGGTCGCCCCGCACGAGCGAGTCGAGTGGAGCGTTTAATCGCCCGTCGCACGCGAACACTCGCTTACAGCCAGCGACAAAACTACACTCGCTTCTCGCTGCTCGCCCACTCGTTCCTAGTTACTCGCTCTACTCGCTTCTCGCTCACCGTCGGCGGTGGGACAAGTGCCTTAAATGGCAAATGTAAAAATAATGTGACCAGAAAATAGCAAATATTGGTGCTCTGTGATTTCCGTTTCCGATATAATTATAAACAACCGGGATAGTGTTGTCCAAGAGACAAACAGTGACATTGTCTTTTTAAAAAAACTGTTATTTGTACTAGTAATATATATTTATTTATTGAATAAAACACATGCAAGCTTACAGTACAAAACTAAAACACTCACACATTAATTACAAAAACAACAAAAAAAATGTACATGAGAAAAAATATATTATTTGAGGAAACAATGTCAATATTAATTACAAAGCGACGTCAAGGAATATAAAAGAAGATATATATGTATATGTTACTAATCTGCTTTGGAGATAGTCCATAGAATAATGGGCTTGTAACTATGACGAAAATTTATACTCTATGCATTTTAGCCACTGAAAACAAATAGAAACTCATGGTTTTAACGCATCCACTGCCGCCGACGCACATATGCGTTTTCGGAACTTCTCCCAGTGCCGCTGTCATAATTATTCATACATTTTGAACGCACATGTGCGTCGGTGGCACCTGTGGAAGGCAGGTGGTAGTGAACGCGTTAAAGTGTTCCCTCACCGAACGACTAGGCGCGGCGAGCAGTACCACCCTATGTCGTAGACATTCCTCGGTTTCTTCTTTCATTATGCGGACGGCTAAGGAGTGGAACTCTCTGCCGAGGTCAGTTTTACCGGAACGCTATAATCTGGACATCTTTAAGTTCAAAGTGAACAGACACCTTCTTGGCAAACCAAGCGAGATTGAGGCCAAACGTAAGCCTGTTTTATGTGTAAAAAAAAAAGTTGTCCAGGGGACGTAACTATGGCAACGAGGTACAGTTGCCATCAGATATTTCGGAGCGGCCAAGGTAGTTAAAAATGTCGCAGCATGCACTCTATTCTCAAGGCATTACAGTTTATACTCCGATATAATTGACAGGGTTCGAAAATATCCGATATTTATCATAAATATCAAAATATCGGATTGATATATATCAATTTTGTATGAAAGCCATATTATTATTTGTAAAAGTATATTAAGTAAAATAGTTTCTGCACTTTGTCAATTACTTTCTTTGTAAAAAATAATGGAATAAACACAACAAAAACTTAACGAAACGAAATTTTTCTGACACGTCTGACGCCATTAACGCCGGCATAAGTGTTGCCATTGAATGGATTAGAACTTACTATTAAGGAGTATCTTTTAACTACTCCAACGCCATCCACAATTGGGAAGTAGAAATACAGTAACAAAGGCCAAAAACTAGCCAAAAAATACTTAATAATACTAAACTTAATAAATTTTATACCATTTTTGTATTGATATATATCATAAAGAATCATTTTGTTGGCAATTCTCGCTCTGAGAACTGCCGGTGGGTGGATTTGATTAGATGTGCGTGCGCACCCTGCGCCGCTGACGTTAATACTTAGACCAAACCGCTGGCCTCGCGGGTTCGATGGGCAGGCCGCGCCTTGGTCGTCGCTGATTGATGATGATGCCGATGTGAAGGCAGACCCTCTCCCGAGCCCTGGGATCGGTCTGGACAGCTGCCGCCTCCTGTAGCCAGCTGCCGCCGGTGTCTTGTGAAGGGTTGAGGTTATGACGATGAAATTAAACGGCTATTACGTTCACCACTATATTGTCGCGTTACTGACACCGTACAAATGCTTATTTCCATAAATATGATTGAGATGACCTTAGATTACTTCGTTTTAGCCTATATACGTCCCACTGCTGGGCACAGGCCTCCTCTCAGAACAAGAGGGCTTGGCCATAGTTCCCACGCGGGCCCAGTGCGGATTGGGAACTTCGCACGCACCATTGAATCGCTTCGCAGGTTTTTGCAGGTTTCCTCACGATGTTTTCCTTCACCGCAAAGCTCGTGGTAAAATTCAAATGTAATTCCGCACATGAATTTGGAAAACTCAGAGGTGCGAGCCGGGGTTTGAACCCACAACCCTCTGCTTGAGAGGCGATAGGTCAAACCACTAGGCCACCACGGCTTTTTAAAGTACAGTCACCAGCATTAAGATGTGACCATCGACGGCCTGCAAAAATATCTGATCATTGGTGGAAGGCATATATATTTATGACGATCTAACACGGTATAAGTATGTGATGATTTGTGGCCGGTATAAATATAGTTTTTGGTAACGGCATAAGTATCTGACATCGGGCTGCTTAAAAATATCTGATATTGCACAAAATCAAAATTATGTAATCCACTATCAGCATAAATATCTATTCACTGTGAACGCATAACCATCGGATCACAGGTGGCATAAACATCTAACACGATGCAAAATCGAAAATATGTCACCAATCTGCAAATATGAACTTTATTTTCTCGTTTTACGAATAGATTTTGAATACAACGATCTGACACTTCACGAGAAGAGTGCAGACTTGTCACTGCATATGCCCGTCTCACGTTTTACAAATCCTATTTTTATGAAAGAACATACTTAATAAATAATTCTTTGTAGCTTTTGAAATAAGAACAATATATCGTGCGTGGCATCGTGATTTTCTAGCAAGGAGGTTAATTTAAGTCGGTTAAACTCTTTCTTTTACTAAAAATGCATGAAAAATAATGTTACGTCAGACGTCAACAATAATTGTTTTTTTTTGGATTGGATTTGGATTGGCACCTAGGTTTAGCTGTATTTCCGTTACTATAATGCAATTAAATAAAGTCAAACGTTTATGCTGATAGTGGATTACATAATTTTGATTTTGTGCAATATCAGATATTTTTAAGCAGCCCGATGTCAGATACTTATGCCGTTACCAAAAAAACTATATTTATACCGGGCCACAAATCATCACATTACTTATACCGTGTTAGATCGTCATATATATATGCCTTTCAGCAGTGATGACATGTTTTTGCAGTGCTGTCCATAGTCATATATTTATGCTGGTGACTGTACGACCTTAGATTACTTAATGACACAAATTGACACTGAGAACTCCGCTCTGACCCCGAGATCGTTATTGACGGGTAAAGTCTCTCACTGACTTTGAATGACTCGGTAATGACTGACCGGTCCATAGACATACATAGGCTGTCAAAACAATTAAAAAATGATTTAAGGGTCCATCACACATTCCCGTAAAGGGACTTCTACACGACCCGACCTACTATGTTACGTTTTGCGTAAACACATTTGATATATACATATATCCCTTGATATATATCCTCGAACCCTGATATTTGATCACCTTGGCTGCTCCGAAATATCTGATACTGTACAAGAAAAAATCGATCCATCCCTTAAACTATAATGGAGAGAAATAAGGCGAGACATTAAGGGCTTCCCACTGCAGGGCACAGGCCTCCCCTCAGAATGAGAGGGCTTGGGCAGTACTTCCCACGCGGGCCCAGTGCGGATTGGGAACTTCACACACACCATTGAATTGCTTCGCAGGTTTGTGCAGGTTTCCTCACGATGTTTTCCTTCACCGTAAAGCTCGTGGTAAATTTCAAATGTAATAGGCTGTAGGCTGGGATGATGATTAAGGGCTTGGTTCACCACTTGTCGACTAACTTTAAGTGTCAAATAAAAGTAATGCCGTCTTTGTTTACTCGGACAAAACAAACAGAGACGGCATCACTGATATCCGGCGCTTAAAATTAGTCGACAAGTGGTGGAACAGGCCCTTAGTGAATTTTCATGTTGTTAATAAAGTTTCTATCTATTTCTGTCGTCAGTGCAACAAAACGTTTTTAAACTCGGAGTCGTTCGAGCTGCATGTGCAACGGAAGCACATGAACAAGCGGGCGGTGGAGGGCCCGTTTCGACCGCGCGTCGGGGTCGGCCGCAGGCAGCCCTGCGTCTACGTCTGCGAGATATGCGGGAAAGTGTTCAAGGTACGCTTGCGTCTACCGGATACGGTTTACTAATGTTCCGGCGATAATTGTTTAGCAAATTATTAGTTCCCAAACTATTTATCCCATATTTTATTTAGGGTTTTTGCAGGTGGTAGGACCTAGTGGAAGGTCCGCCCGGATTGCTACCACCATCTTGCTCGCTAATCCTGCCGTGAAGCAGCAGTACTTGCACTGTTGTGTTTCGACGTGGAGAGTAAGACAGCGATGAAATTACTGGCACTTGAGGTATCCCATCTTAGGCCTCTAGGTTGGCAACGCGTCTGCCAATATCTCTTACCATCAGGAGATCCACTTGCTCGTTTGCCATCCAGTCGAATAAAAAAAAGTGGCCTGAATATACCTGGACTATGTCACTGAATGTATGTTTTTCGTCCTCAGAACTCGACGCTGCTGCAGTATCACATGAACGGTCATTTGGCTGTCAAGCCGTTTCCAGTGCAAACAGTGTCCCAAAACATTCCCGCGCAAGGCGCCCTAAACGTATGATCTTTTTAACACACCTTTCTGTAAAAACTTTGGACACTTTTCTGTTTTTCTGTGTCTTTGAAAAAATTCAGGATGGTTGCAAGTATATCAAACTTACAAGGAAAACTATAACGGTTAAGTTTTCTTGAGAATTATTAGTAGTATAAGAGTAAATAGCAGCCTAAGGTATAAAGTATACCTAAACTTGAAATATTCCGTACAAAATACGAAATCCTTAGAAAAATATTACTTTATTTTTTAGTTTTAGCTACGGAACCCGATTTCGGGCGTGTCCGACACGCTCTTTTCCGGTTTTTGAGATTTTCCATCGCGTAACTTCTGCTGCATTTGGTTTTATACAATATAATTTTTCCCGCACGATATTTATCTTTAAATACAATTTGAGACGACCAGATGGCCTAGTGGTTAGAGAACCTGACTACGAAGCTTGAGGTCCCGGGTTCGATTCCCGCGTCGGGGTAGATATTTGTATGAAAAATACGAATGTTTGTTCTCGGGTCTTGGGTGTTTAATATGTATTTAAGTATGTATCTATCTATATAATTATATTATCCGTTGCTTAGTACCCATAACACAAGCTTTGCTAAGCTTACTTTGGGACTAGGTCAATTGGTGTGAATTGTCCCGTGATATTTATTTATTTTATTTAATTTCTTTGCGATTTTTTATCCGCCAATGCGGATATACGTATAAGATTCAATGTGTTACAGAATTGCGAGAAAAAAGCCACGCGGAAATATTGTCGAATATTCATAATATAGTTTTTGTTGCAGTTGCATATGCGGGTGCACACAGGCGAGCGGCCGTATCAGTGTGAGCAATGCCCGCAGGCCTTCGCTTCACCAAGCAACCTCAGTAGACACACCAAATACGTGAGTCATCAAGCTTTTACTACCGCTTACCCAGCTGGGCTACTACGCAACTCGAAACTCGAAGTTCGTGTCGTGCTGTCCCTCTCGCTCTCGTATTAAATAGTATAAGTGTCAGAGGGACCGCACGACACGAACTTCGAGTACTCGTATATCAAATTATCAAGGAAAACTATTACGGCTAAGTTTGTATTATCAGTAGTTTGTGAGTAAATTCTCAGAAAAATATTACTTGATGTTTTCGTAACGGCTGCGGAACTCTATCCTGGGCGTGTCCGACACGCTCTTGGCCAGTTTTTTCTATTCCTTGTTACTGTTGTTACCGGAGACTATGTTTAATAATAAATGGACTCTAGATTAAGGTCGGTTAGGCTCAAGGTGACGTGCGTTTGCCTGCGTTACCACCAGAGATGTGATAAAAACGCTTACCTATTCTCGCTCCGCACAGCTCGTGTGGAAACAGCTCGGCGGAGCGAGGATAGGTAAATACTAGTAAATAATTATTCTTGATGACTTTTATTCCAAAATAAAAGACCTTTTTAAAGTAAATAAAACGCGAATACGAAAATTATGGAGTAGACACATTAATTTATATATTAAGAAGGGTTCTATCAGACAACATTATTAATTTTCATTCAATTTTTATGGAATAATCGAGAAAAACTAACAAAAATGAAACGTTGCCAGCTCAGCAGGTATAAACCCTCTTAATGGCCTTCTTGCATCAGCTCCAGAGTGTGACGTGTTTGACGGTCGATGGAATTGTGTATGTGATGAATGTTTAAGGTTCTGCGAGATGATGGATGCACGTTTGTCCACCTGTACTCATCCCTGTATTATTATTAAGTATTATTTTTTTTAATTTTTTTTTATTTAATTGTATACTGTAGTTTTTAAGTATTTTATTTGTAATTATTTTATGTTGAAAAATCACTTTTGCCAAGTTTCTTGCGGCGCCTTCTTCTTGGCAATGATGGTCTTTCCGAAAGCGCTGGTAGTTTAAAAAATTGACGTGTAAAAGTGCCCATTGCGGCCTATTTACTGAATAAATGATTTGAATTTGAATACTTAAAAAAAATGTTTAAATGTTTTGTTTTGTTTTATACCTTTTATTTATGAATTGTTGTTTTGTTGGATTGTCATTCAATCTCTTTCTCTCTTCTCAGTGTTTGTCTTGCGCAGTGCCTTACCCCCTTATTCATAAAACTTAACAAGCCTATGTTAACTAACAAATGCTTTGTCCCTTTCTAACAAATACAAATGTCGAAGTGACAGATAAGGACAAACGAATTTTAGCGGCATTTTAACTAAAATAGGTTTGATTGTCGTTTATGAATAAGGGGGTTAGTGTTTAACTGTTATACTGTGAAAGTTTCTTTGAAATAAATAAATATGTTTTCATTGACAGAGACACACGAAGTACCGCGAGCTTGTGAAGTGCAACATATGCGGCAAACTGTTGCGTGCCGTCTCCCTCTCGCTGCATGTGCGCACGGTGCATCAGAACCTGAGGTACGAGCGGAAACGGAACCCGAAAAGGACGAGAGTTGTTGCCGAGCCGTGACGTGTGACGGTCCGGCTAAGATTGCAAGCCGGCGCGTCGATTGTTTTGGTTTAACAAAGTATATTTACAAGAATAAGTTTTTTTTTTTTACTCAAATATATTAAGACTTAAAACAAATAAAAACAATTGTTACGAATTTGTAGTTTTATTTTGTATTAATTTATTTATTGTTTTGTGTGTTTAAATACTACATCGAGGCACGTAAAGTCTTAATTTATAGAATTAAGGTGCGACCAAACCGCTGCTTAAAAAACGGTGACGGCACGGAATCGCAGTGACGCACCGTATGCGCACCGTTTTTATCGCATGCTCTCCACACCGCTGCTTAAAATACGGAATCGCAGTGACCTGAGGGTAAACCTGAAGTTTACGGCACGTCACTGCGATTCTGTATTTTAAGCGCGTTTATACCTGCCGAGCTGGCAACGTTGCATTTTTGTTAGTTTTTTCTCGATGTTTCCTTAAAATTGATGGAAACTTCTTAATTTGAAAGTTAATGTGTCCAATAATTCTTCGTTGATACTTTTATATTTCTTTAAAAACGAATTAATGTTATAACCGGTTTTTAAAGAAATAAAAGTCTTACTGAATAATCATTGGAGTAGACAAATTAACTTATATTATAAGAAGTGTTCTATCAGACAACATTTAATTTTCCTTCAAATTTTTATGAAATAATCGAGAAAAAACTAACAAAAATCTCGTCAGCGAAGGAAAAGTACTTCTGAAGGAGAGGAGTGAAAAAATATTTTTTGTCATTTTTAAGTAAACAATTCAATACCTCGTGGGCCTAGAAAGCGACACGCCAACCGCTTTGCTTCCCGCAGATAGAGGAATCATATATCATACGGTAAAGCCGTTCTGCAAGGCTAGTATCGTACCGTCTCTCTCGCTCTCGTATTAAATAGTATATGTGTCAGAGGGATCGCACGACACGAACTTCCGAGTTTCGTAGTAGCCCTGCTGCTCCATGGTACTCCTTCGTTTAGATAAAATATACTTCCCACACTTTAAAACCGAGAGTCAAGCGGATCCTCAATTTTATCATTGTCCACTGATCCGCATCGTACGCTTCCGTCCGACGTATCGGATCGGATTGTAGTTAAACAAGTGCGTCCACTAATTCGCACTACGGATCGCATATTTCTATAGAAAGCAACAAATCCGACACGTCCGAAGCGAACGATGCGGATCAGCAGGGCTACTACGAAACTCGAAGTTGGTGTCGTGCGGTCCCTCTGACACTTATTCTATTTAATACGAGAGCGAGACGGACGGTATGATACGAACTTCGAGTTTCGAGTTTCGTGGTAGCTTTGCAGTAGACGCTTACCTTAAAAAAATGAAAGAGTTTTCTTAACCGACAAATTACGATAGTCCGGTCGGTTACGGGTTGTTCCATAGCCCAGAACAAAACTTTTAAAAAAAAATATATGTGTCATTGACTTGTTTGTTTGACAGGTGACACTCTTACGGCTTGGATAATACCGACCATGTTTTTTCTAACACGCCCGTAGAAACTGACATGAGCTTCTATGGGTGTACTTGAAAAACAGGATTCGTATTTCCATGTTGGTTTTATCCGGACCGGTAAAGAGTGTCACCCGTCACCTGTCAGCGGCTACTCCGAAACTCGAAACTCGAAGTTCGTGTCGTGCGGTCCCTCTCACTTCGTATCAAACAGTGTAAGTGTCAGAGGGACCGCACGACACGAACTTCGAGTTTCGAGTTTCGGAGTAGCCAGCTGTCAAGACAAAACAAACGACTCAAGACACATTCCTTAATTTTTGTTCTGGCTAATCACAACCCTTAACCAACCGGACTATCGTAATTTGGTGTAAAGAAAACTCTTTCATTTTTTTTAATTAATTGATGCTACTTTTAAATCTGATATTTTTTAACTGTTAATTAGGAAGGTCATCATTCCTGTCAAGTACGTCAACGGTGTCAGTTATATTTAAAATTCTTGAAATTTTTATTTCGACTAATTATATCTTCCATTGTAAATTTATGCGATCTACGGGATGAGTGAGCGAAGTTTTTCTTCGCTGTCACCATCCATGAGCGTAAGTAGCGTGGTTGAGGTTGAGGCATCTCAACATAATTTCGATGATGATGAGATTCTAAGCCATACTTCTGGAGTATTCGAGAGTCAGCCGAAAATTTCTAGTGGACTAGTGAATCATGACAACGATGAGGATGAGGGGTTCACGACTGTTGCGCGCAAGAGACCTCGAACACCCAACAGCAAAATGTCTATGATGGATGTCGTAGAAGGCGTTGAGGTATATTTAACGGCCCAAGCAGCGTTACCGAAGCAACTAGCGTTAGCAAAACTGTTGAGAGCAGAGGCCATTGGCGGTATTCTTAAGATGAAATATAAAGGTTCTCTCAAAGTTTTGTTAGTCTTTGATTGCAAAGAGAATGCTCAAAAGCTGATTGATTGTAAAAAAATGGCTGAACTAGGATACAGTAGTGAATTTGCCATAGGAGAGAAGTGCTTTGGCATCCTCAAACAGATTGATTTAGATGTTGATGTCAAAGACATCCCATCTATTTTGACGGCAGATGTTGACATTATATCGGCGATACGTTTACGACGGTTGTCCGAAGATGGAAAATGGGTGGATTGCGAGACAATTCGTCTTTGTTTTAAAAGCTCTTCTCTGCCTTCATATGTTTACGGCTATGGATGCAGGTTCAAAGTTGAACCCTATACATTTCCAGTATCGCAGTGTTCGGGCTGCTGGAAATTTGGTCATTTAATTAAATTCTGCCCCACAAAGAAAATTATTTGCCCCAAATGTGGGCTGGGACATGGAAATTGCGAAAATTTGTCGTTTAAATGTGTAAATTGCAAGGGGGCCCATATGGCCCTAGATAAATCTTGTCCTGTATTTGTTAAAGAGAAGGAAGTAAGACAAATAATGTCAAGAACGAACTGCACTTATAAGAAGGCTGTTTCTTTACACAGTGAAAAGAAGAATGAGCAGAATTTCGTTAAAAATGACCACTCTTACGCCAAACCTGAACGTTCCAACCGCATAAGATTAGGAACAGGTGTATACTCTTACAGCGATGCATTAAAAAGCACTAATAAGTCTCCAGTAACTGAGTCTCCAATCCCCCTAGGACAGGTAAATCCTTCCTTTATAAATGAAACAGAAAATCAATTTGAGCAAGTTGCATCTGACTCCTCAATTTCAATCGCAAGACAAAGCCAGCTTAGAAAAAGGCGTAAGAAGCAAGCGAAGAGAAGACAGCCAAACGTGAAATCTTCGAAGAATGTAAAGGATTCCATTGATTTTGATTTTGATGCGGAGAAAGAGCAGGACACACGTGATAAAAAGTTTTCATTTAAAGGTTTTTTCAGGAAGGTTAGGGATATTTTAAACTCGGAGGGGAATTTGGAAGATAAGGTAAAAATGTTATGCAAAATTGTCGTTGAGGAATTATGTGTTTATGTTTTTAAGATGTTGAGAGATGGAGATATGCTTAAGAACTTGTTATCTGGTTTACTATGGCCGTGAGTTCGCAAAGAATATCTATGCTTAGTATTTTACAATGGAACTCGCAAAGTCTTAGACCAAAGTTGGTGGAATTTGATTCATTACTGTCACAAGAAAAAGTACACATCGCACTAGTCTCTGAGACTTGGTTGGAACCGAACTCAGACTTGAACATAAGCGAGTATAATATTTTTTAGAAAGGACAGGGATGATTCTTATGGTGGTGTTTGTTTGATCATTCACAAGTCAATTAAAAGTCAAACACATATATTGAACATTTCGAATACTGGAATAGAATGTATATGTGTTACTCTTTTGAATTGTAGCATTCTGCAAAATATTATTTTAGTATACTGTCCACAGACTGTCAGAACTTCACAAGCAGATTGGGATTTTTTATTTTCTAAATTTTCGGCTAAAACATTAATAGCAGGAGATTTTAACGCTCATCATTCTAATTGGTCTTGCAAGACTGATGCAAGGGGTTCTCAGGTTTTTGATGCTGCACTGGAATCCGGATATATATCTCTGAATGATGGACAAGCAACCAGAGTCAAGTCTGTGAACGGTATACTTCGAGAAACATCACCTGATATCTCTTTTATCTCTACAGATGTGGCAATAAACTTCACTTGGAATGTCATTAGCGAAAATTTAGGTAGTGATCATTTGATTATTAAAATGAAGATTAATTATAGGGAGCCAGTTGTTGAAATTAAGAAACGAAATTTTAAGCTAGCTAATTGGAGTTTGTATAAGGAAAGTGTTGGTCAAATACTAAGTTATCCAGGGAATACTTCTGATGTTCAAGAACTGTATAATTTTTTTGTGGACCATATCTACATAGCAGCGAACAAAAGTATTCCTTTTATTGGAGTATGTCCGTATCCGAACATTAAATTTAAACCGAAACCGTACTGGAACAGTTCTCTTTCTGAATTAGTTGCTGCTCGTAGACTTGCGTTAAAAATTTTTAGAAAAAATCCGATCCCTCAAAATTTAAACATATTAGACCAAAAGATTGCTGATGCAAAAAAGGCTATATTACGTGCTAAAACAGATTGCTGGCATAATTATTGTAGTAGTATAGATGAATCGATGTCGGCCTCAGACATGTGGCAGAAAATGCGTTGGCTTAAAGGTTTTAAAAAGAAAAGTCACAATTTTTCAGTGTTAGATAAATCGAATATGCTCCACAGTATTGCTCCTGATTTTGTACTGCCACAAGCACCCAGGTGTAAATCTAGCAATCCTCTGTTAGAATCTAGGTTTTCATTGCACGAATTAAAAATTGCCTTAAAAAGAAGGATACTGCTCCAGGGGATGATGGAATCACGTACTCTATGTTGTTTCATTTACCCGAATGCGGGTTGAAGTTCCTCTTGAACTTATACAATCTTATTCTTGAAACTGGGTGTGTACCTTACCAGTGGAGAGAAATTAAAGTTGTTTCTGTTCCTAAACCAGGCAGCAATACTAATTCTACTCCAAAATAAGACCTATTTCACTTATCTCCTGTCTGTGTAAGACTTTACATATTATGTTGCTGAAAAGACTTGAATGGTATGTAGAGAAGAATAATATGTTAAGCCCACTTACTTCGGGTTTTAGGAGAGGTCAATCTTCTTTAGACTGTTTGACTCATGTTGTTTCACATATCCAAACAGGCTTTACTACAAATGTGAGTACGCTGGTATGCTTTTTAGACATTGAAGGTGCTTACAACAATGTTTTAGTTGATAAGTTAATCTGTATCTTAGACGAATTAGGAGCGGGCAAAAGAATTTGTGATTATTTTTGGAATTTTCTTAGTGACAGAATTCTCATAGTTAAAGATTGTGCTGGTGGTGAAAGTTCTCTGGTGAGGCATACTAGTAAAGGTTTAGCACAAGGTGACCCTATTTCGCCACTTTTTTTAATATTGCCACTAGGAAACTCTGCAGGGATATTAAACAAGTACAAATATGCCAATACGCAGACGACTTTATTCTGTATAAAAGTAATTCGAACCTCTCTCAAAGTGTGGAAGATATTCAAAGTGCTTTAGATAGTTTTGTTACTATACTGAACTCTTTAGGTTTACAATTATCTGAATCTAAATCGAAATATTGTATATTTAGTAGAGGACACAAACAAAAATTAGTAAATTTAAAAGTTAATAATGTAGGACTTATGTCTGTAGATTGTTACAAATATCTGGGTCTTTGGCTTGATAAGTCGTTACGTTGGGGCAAACACATCAATGAAGTGGTGGCCAATGTACAAAAAAGGTTAAACTTATTTAAATTATTGGCTGCTAGGTCTTGGGGCCTGCATCCAAAACACTTGCGTAGAATTTACATCGCTCTGATTAGAAGTAGAATAGATTATGCCAGTTTTCTGTATGATAATAGTGCTAAAAGCAATATCTATAAATTAGATAAAGTGCAAAACCAGGGCTTGAGGATTATTGGTGGCTTTTTACGAAGTACGCCGGTCCACGCTATGGAAAGTGAAACTTGTATTCCACCATTATTTGTAAGAAGACGATATCTTGCTATCAAGTATAGTTTAAAGATCCGTTCTGTAGCAAATAATGAAATTATACCCTTCTGGATAACTTAAGTTCGTTGTGCCAAAATAGGTATTGGAATAATAAAAAACTTCCTCTTCTGGTTGTCGCAAGCAAAGATACTGTAGAAGAACGTATATTTGCATCCAACCCTCTTCAGATGTTTTCCTTATCTACGTGGATGTCGAATATTGACGTAGATATTTTAATTTCATCTGATTTGGATTGTGTTATTACATCTAAAAGATCATATGAAATTAATAATCTTAAAGCAAATGTAATTTCGGAATTAAAACAAAAGTATAAAGGTTGGCACGTGTTATATACTGATGGTTCCAAATCTTCTTCGGGACGCGGAGCCGCTTTCTATGATCCAATTGGCTCCCTTGATAATCAGAATTATAATATCTTTAAAGTTATAGGGAATGTTAGTGTTATGACAGTTGAGCTTATTGCAATTTCCAGTGCAATATCGTATATTCAAGACAAAGGTATTAGGAAGGCTGTAATATACACAGATAGTAAAAGTGCGTTACAACATTTAGCTCGTAGTGTTTCTGGGCACAGAGGTGTACCTGTAGCGTATGAAATTTTAGATAAAGTTATCCGTTTACAATTGAATGAAATTAATTTGCGATTTCAATGGGTGCCTGCACACATTGGATTGCGAGGTAACGAGGAAGCAGACCATTTGGCTAAAAAAGGTATCGTGGAAGGTCACGAAATTTATATACTACCATTTTATTTAGAGGCGACGAATAAATTCAAAATTAAATGCCATGAAATTTGGAAAGAGTATTTTGATGAACGTTCACGAGAAAAGGGTATTTGGTATAAGTGCATTCAGAGTGAACCTCCACGCGTACCTTGGTTTCAAAATATTAGTTTAAGTAGGGTTAACATTGTAACAGCACACAGACTGCGAACCGGACATGTTCCTCTTAATAAGTTTTTACATCTGATGAAAAAAAGTGATTCACCAAATTGTGAATTATGCGGTACGACAGAAGATGTCCAACATTTATTGGTGGAATGTGTTCGGAATCGTGCTGCGAGGGAGGCATTGGTTGCAGCAGCCAACCTGAGCAAGTATGACACGGGTATGTTTGTAGGTATTTTAGCTCAGCCGGCCTCAGACATGGCGTTAATGCTTTTCAGGTTGGCTGATGTGACAAGGAATTAGTTATTATCAATTGTGAGATGTAATTTTTTTTTCTGGTTAGTTAATGTTTTGCCCTATGGGCTAATGTGACAAATTTGTACGTTGCCCGTTTCAAATAAAAAAAAAAAAAAAAAAAAAAAAAGGAAAGGTTTATTCCTATCGTTAAAAAAAGTTTCGGATCGTTTCTAAAATTTTCATCATTCCCCATGAAGTAAGATTTTTTTGACAATAATACTCCGAACGGTATTTGGGTAATGTTAATAGAAAATTCTACCATGAATACTTGTGTGGTAACACTGAAATCTTATGTCAGTCAACAATCAATTGGAATTTGGAAAGTTTACACACGATTCTATTCCACTTCTCTATTCATGTACAAATAAATATCATAACGTGAAAAGGAAATATTTCTGTAATATATAACTGTTTAATTATTATCTGTATTTAATTACAGTTACTTTACGAATTACTTGCAACAATGACCTTTTGGATGCTGTGCTCGGCTGCGCTTCGAACTCTGATTCAAGATTGTCTACTACGATAAAAATTATAAGTGTCCACCCGTAGGTTTCATGACTGAATAATATTCATAATACCCGTATTTAATTTTAATTTAATGGTGTTATGTTGAGAGGTCTTTAGTTTTAGTTATAATAATAAATCTATTTAAGAGCTAAGGAGGTTTCACAAGGCCAAAACAAGCACATAACATGCTATTGGCTTTTACAAAGTGGCATTGGAATTCTTATTGGAAAATTCAATTTTAAATGAAATTGTTTGTATTTTATGTAATTTCATTTTATTTTAATTAATATTAAATATTAATAATTGTTATATCGACTGCCCTTTTGGACTGAATCATCCATGCACAGTTGAAATATAGTAAGTATAAAGGCTAAAAAGGTTTAGCAGGCTAAGGAGGACAGGTGACTCGTTAAGAAAAGGTGAATTGGTAAATGTCAATTGTTTGTCGCCTCAGAAACTAGTATCACTCCCAACGTTCAGAGGCACTCTATCCTGAATGTCATAGAGATAATGTCAAAAATGTATTTTCTTAACATTTCTTCAAACTCGTTTTTCTCCTAATCCATAGCAGCTTAAGCTTCGTAACATCGCAGCTACGTAGTTTGAGTGGGAGTATAACCTTACAATTTTATTAATATTTTAATATGTGGAAAAATGAAAGACAATGACAATTTATTTTTTGACAGCTTTATTTAATAAGTTATTTTGAAGGTACAATTATGAAAAAATCATATAAATTGCAATAGAATTAGTTTTTTTTTTTTTTTTATGGTATAAGGGGCAACAAACGAGCAGGCGGATTGCCTGATGGTAAGCGATTACCCGTC
>NC_133498.1:8969845-9052660 GCF_025370935.1 Choristoneura fumiferana | reverse complement strand
TATTTATAATTAGAATAATTTTGTGAATATTTTGCAATATCTGAAATTAATTATGGCCAAAATGCGTTCCGGGGCAATGAATGTCTGTGTTTTGAGACAGTGTTGTCTTTCGGAAACCTTTGTCCTCCCTTTTTTCCAAACAAAACGGGGACTATGCAACATTGTGGCATGCTCGATATTTTATGGTACGGTTTTAAGGTGTATTAAATATGATTTTGATCTAAACTTTGTTTTCACGCCCGTAATAACAGACTTTGAAAGCCATACTTAAAAACCTCACGCAACAGTGCGCCATCTAGTGAGACAAAAAACGATAGCCCTCATTGCGTGTATGCAACTAAATAAAATAAACAGCTTTTGCCCGCGCAGCGACATCCGCTTAGAATTCGGTTATCGCCCGCTGTTCCCTCTGGAACTGTGCATTTTTCCGGGATAAAAAGTAGCCTATATCTATGCCAAAAATCACGACGATCCGTCGCTCCGTTTCGACGTGAAAGACGGACAAACATACAAACACACACACTTTCGCATTTATAATATTAGTATGGATGGATTAGTTCGGCTACTCGTCAAGAGATGGCGCCACCAAACAAAAATAAAAATGTACCTAAATTGAATTTCCCCATAGAGCAAGATTTTTAGTTCAGGTGTCAAGCTGTGTCAGGCCGCTCCAAGGCGTCATGGCGCTCTCCCAGGGCGTCACAAAAAGGTACGTACACATTCATGCCTGCTCTTGAGTTGCAGTATTGAAAAAATTGAATCCTAGATTTTCATACCTACTTTTAAAATGTAGACAGATAACACTATGGATGGAGCCATCTCATAGCATGCCAGTTCCTTTGGGTATAATTGCCAACACCAATATCTGACACAACCAAAGTGTGCATAAATATCTGATAATGACTATTTCTAGAGCCAGTAGGATGTCAGATATTTTTGCACACTCCTC
Organism: Choristoneura fumiferana; assembly: GCF_025370935.1. Taxonomy (NCBI): domain Eukaryota; kingdom Metazoa; phylum Arthropoda; class Insecta; order Lepidoptera; family Tortricidae; genus Choristoneura; species Choristoneura fumiferana. Next base: position 9,051,711 of record NC_133498.1, on the reverse strand, counting down.
TATGGCAGATATAAATGCAGGCGCCTGTACGAACAAATGGAATCATGACCCAGGGTGGAACCTTTGTGCTACTAAAGTCATGTTGACATCTCATACTTTTGCCAAGGAAATCACAGTGAAATTGATTATGAAAAGGTTCCACCCTGGGCCATGATTCAATTTGTTCGACTGTACATACTAAGCACCAATGAGTTTGGAACCCCATGGGAATGTAAAAATAGTGAAACTCATAACATTTTTTTTTCTTTCGTGTATTTAAACTAATAAAGAATTTTTGGTGTCCCTGTTCAGTCAGGCGTTTGGTCTTATGGAAGAAAAGAAACAGCACTCTCTAGAGCTCTTTATACTTTAGTGCCCTGATATTGTTTGTATTACAGTCTATAATTTGTCCCACTGCTAGGCACAGGCCTCCTCTCAGAATGAGAGGGCTTGGCCCAGTGCGGATTAGGAACTGCACACACCATTGATTGTGCAGGATTGATCACAATGTTTTTCTTCACTGTAAATCACATGGTAAATTTCAAATTAATTTGTACATAAATTCCAAAAAAAACCATAAGTACAAGCCCGGGCTTGAACCCAGGACCTTCTGCTTGAGAGGCCATAGGTCAAATAACTAGACTATTGTGGTGTTTCAGTTTGTTCAAGTGGAAACCAAACAAGCAAGGGGGTCCTTGCAATTGACACCTAAAACATGGGAAGGGTTGCCTCTTGTATCTCTGCTTTTAAATAGATTACAACCCCTTGTATTAGTTTTTCAGAAACTAAACAGAATAATGCAAAAAAAAAAATTTTTTTTCCGAAAAAAAATAGGCAGCTAATTTGCCTGTTACAATTCAAACTTGTGCCTCAACTTATATAGCAAATAAATTAAATAAAAAAATGTTGAAGGAACATTTTAGCCACACAACAAATACATTAATTTTTTTACTTACCTGTATATGACGTGGAACTTTAGGAATCAGCCGAAGATGCCGATAGTGATCTGCTTCTATATCTCGCTGATTTTTTTAAGGCCCCTGACTTGACCCTAGGCCTTCAAACTTTCCGCGGCCCCTTCGACAGTGGAGCCTCCTCGGACCTGCCGGGTCTGTTACCGGACTGTCACTCGCACATTTGCCGCAGAGACACTCTCTTTACGGTGCTGTGTGGGTTCTCCATGGCCATCAGACATTTTTTTAATTAAAAAAATATTTAATTTACCGGTTTTTGTTGCTTCCTATTAGAGTTGGTGGTTAGAATAATTGAGATTCAAATGTTTTTATTAATTTTTAACGTCTGCAAACAGTTTTATGTAAGCACGTAAAATAAAAATATCAATAATACACCACAAATTAGCCGCAGTAACTATTCCTCTGCCATATAAACGAATTAACACAAGTAATATTGATAAATAAATTCTTTGGTATATTTAATATAGTTCTATTAAAGCTTTTGCATTTTGGTAACGTAAAAACGAGTTTATATCGGAAAATCGTTTTCCAGCTTCACTTCGTCCGTCGCACACACCCCTCCACTTCACCCCCTGAAATGACTGAAAGAAATGTCATTTTTTCGATCGTAGAAGATCCGGCGTGAGTGTTGTAAACCGATATTTATCGAGACTGCCATCGATATGTATGTTCAAATGAATAATAATTCAATATAATTTGAATGAAATATATGTTTAAATTAAAACAAATTCTTTGTTTAAAATTACTAATTACTTAAATAAAAGTTTCGATATATTTTTTCCAATTCGGTTTCTGACATCGATCGGTAAATATCGTTTTAATCAAGCACTGACATTACCAATATGGCAGTGAAACGTATGACAACTGCATCTCGACTATACAGCTAGAAAATAATATAACTTCTAATTTGTTCAAACACTTTATTTGGTGAGTAAAACCATAAAATATTTTGCTTTAAACTGTAAAAGCAGCCGATGGTTGATAAAAACAAAGTTAGAGTTTGATTTGTAGGACGTGTCGGAACCGTGTTGAGAGGTCAATTTTGAATTATGTCGTGTATTTTACCGGTATATAAATGAATTTACTGAGGATATAACCCGTTAATACACTTAAAATTATGTTAATAAACATCTTCAGCTAATCATAACCGGTTTTTACCATAATATTCATTGATTCTTTTCCGTATAACTTGAAATTGCCAAAAGGAATTGATGCTTCTCGCAAATCTATAAAGGCGTATTTTCCCATCTCGCGTTTGTTGAAAACCAACTTTCTTTGTTCAATCATGTTCTTCTCTTCTTCAATGTGTTTATGTTTTGGCTGGTTTAAATTTAGTCAGTATGTTTTAAGTGTATCGTCATAGTATGTTACGCATTGTACAGCGTTTGTATTCTGTATTATATAGTACATATTGTTTACATATGACATCGCCAAGGCTACTTTGTGCCGTTTGTTATTTACATAAGCGGTCGTCAAAACAATTATTGTTGTTGCTTTACCCTTTTTCTTCTTTTTTATGGAGATGTATGTATAATTATAGAAAGAGAAAAAAATAGTCCCAACACCATCACCAGTAAAACCAATCAGTAAAAAAATATTTTTAAAGCAATTGCCATATAGGTGTAAAGTGACATAAGAAGTCACTGGAAAAGGGTCTCCACTCAGCATTCTGGTGCAGCAGTTTGGTGGATGCTGCAACACTGGTTTTCTTCATTACATTAGATATTTAGATAGTCATACAATACAATGACTCCTAGTTTCAAATACAAATTGACTTAAAAATATCTTCTAAAACTTAAAAACTGTTGGGCATTACAATAATTGGTGCCAGCTCTGGGGTCTCCTGAGGTCTCTATCAGCCGGGACGAAAAGGCCCCCATGAGGCGCTTACCTCTCCCAGCAAATTTCTCTGACTGTACAGAGAGGTATGCCGCCAGTGTGTTGGGGTTTATGCCACAGGAGGGCCTCTTAGATGGTGTTTTCTTTTTATAGTTAGGTATATTTATGTAGTTTTTCAAGGATCACCCATGTATGGAATTTTATTCCTGTAACTTTCAATGAAATGAGCAAAAAAAACATAAGGATCCTCGTCATAGTAAAAAATAATATTTTTTTGTCATTCATTCTGGGGGACCATTACAGGTTTATTTTGGGGTTGAGTTCGATTAAGGGCTAAAGACACTTGGTCCATGCTATTGTTTACTTGATTTTAGTTTTTAAATTTTATTTCCTTAATGCATGACTGGGAAGTAGGGACTCAGACTGTTGGTGGGTTGGGTCCTTTCATTTTGACCTGTAAAATATTCTCATAGATACAGTCGTACATAAGTGCTGACTGTTTTACAGAATACGCCAAGACAATACTTCTCAGTTTTGTGATTTTGGGCAGTTTTTTTTTTATTTATTTATACAAGAAATAAAATAAAAGTTCACAATAAGAGTAGCTTAGGAAGCAAACTAAAACCTAGTAGTATACCTTCCGCCGCCTAACTTTGCCTAAAAGTTCATTGCCCCGACTAGTACCACAAAAACTAAAGGTATAATTCCAATAATTGAATAGGCAGTATACCGTTAAGCGATTCGAACACAATCCGGGAGTTACGTAAAGATGTCGCATAAAAAATGTATCTCAAAAAGGCGTCAAAATTGAGTATTAAGTAATGAACTTTTAGGCAGATTTATATGGCGCGTGGTACAGTTATTCTTTTTGAAGTATGTGTACTTAAAAGTAATGGAAATTAGAAATAAAACTTTGTGTGACTTCGGTACACGCTCATTCTGGCGTCAGTTTAGTCCATCATTCTGGTTTTCTATCTCTGTCATTCAAAATGGATTAACGAATATGTCAAAAGAGACAAACAAAAGCAATTGATTTTCATCAGTCTCATCTCAACCACAATAAAAGTAATAGGCAGTAGGTCGACTTCATACTAGCGTCCGAATCGACGCACGCACACAGCCATGCGTCATTTACACGGCCGCTAAACAATCTTCGCGAGACAAAACTACGCAGTGCCACGCACGCCGCGCGCCGCGAAGTCCGGTCGCTGCAGGGCTACTACGAAACTCGAATCTCGAAGTTCGTGTCATGCGGTCCTTCTGACACTTATACTGTTTAATACGAGAGCGAGAGGGACGGTACGACACGAACTTCGAGTTTCGGGTTTCGTAGTAATCCTACTGGTTGAGTGCTGTGCCGCGCCGCCCGCTCTATTCGCCCCCGTTTCGAGTCCGTAACGTGGCCATAGCGCTCGGTACTAACTCTTCATAAGAATGAGATTTTTATATGTGATAAAATTCAACAACAAGTCGTTTCGAACTTGCCGCAATAGACGCAATTTATTTTGTATTACCAACTTATAATTTAATGAATAAATAAATAATCATAAAATTAACATATGTAGAACCATAAACTAAGACATCTGTACAACATGCGCGCGGGCTCGAATACTTTCCCGCTCGCACAGTAACCTATCTCGCTCGGCGGCCCGATACACCCGAGCGCCTACGAAGGCTGCATTCGGAACTAATAAAAGGCGCTGCGCGGACGAGAGTGGATCATTCAGCTAGTGGTCTAGCTTGAGAGACGGCCTCTGCTATCCTCAAGTAAAACCAACAAGTGGGTACGGGGTGAGACGGCCTCTGCTGTCCATTCCATAAACTCACAGTTGTATGCCTATACTTTAGCTAGGTTATTTAAGTAAAAGTAAGCCCTAAACCTGTTTTGTAAGTTTTCCTGAATAAACTTTCTGAACTGTCTTCCTGGCGCTTCATTCACCCTACAATCTGGCGCCCAACGTAAATAACGTAAATTACTAGACGTCACCCTACAATCTGGCGCCCAACGTAAATAACGTAAATTACTAGACGCCACCCTACAATCTGGCGCCCAACGTAAATAACGTAAATTACTAGACGTCACCCTACAATCTGGCGCCAACGTAATAACGTAAATGACTAGACGTAAATCAAAAGAACTTAAGCAAGAAGATAGCCAAGAAGAAACACATCAGATGGCGATTCAATATACTCCTGAACAGTTTGAAGAGCTATTAAGTCGATTTCCCTTACATTCGACAACAAACAAAACGGATGCCAGCAGTTACGCCATTGGAGCAGCTTTAGTGCAGGGGGAGGGAGAGAGAGAACACCCTATTGAATATGCTAGTAGGCTACTTACTCCAGCTGAACGCAATTACACAGTGACAGAAAGTGGATTTTCTGCTAAACTCGCACCCCGTGGAGATGGTCCATACGTAATCATAAATAAAATGGGAAGTTCAATCTACGAAATTGCTAATGTAAACGAACCTAAGAAACCCATTGGAAAATATCACACATCTGCTATAACTCGATTTACAAACGAGATGATAAGAATCCAGAGCCTGTCCTACCTATTAGACGACGGGGACGGCCGAAGAAACAGCAACTCGTTCCAGTTCCTGGTACTGGTACTCTTACGGGACGTCAACGAGTACCAGAGGGGGAGAATGTAGAACCATAAACTAAGACATCTGTACAACATGCGCGCGGGCTCGAATACTTTCCCGCTCGCACAGTAACCTATCTCGCTCGGCGGCCCGATACACCCGAGCGCCTACGAAGGCTGCATTCGGAACTAATAAAAGGCGCTGCGCGGACGAGAGTGGATCATTCAGCTAGTGGTCTAGCTTGAGAGACGGCCTCTGCTATCCTCAAGTAAAACCAACAAGTGGGTACGGGGTGAGACGGCCTCTGCTGTCCATTCCATAAACTCACAGTTGTATGCCTATACTTTAGCTAGGTTATTTAAGTAAAAGTAAGCCCTAAACCTGTTTTGTAAGTTTTCCTGAATAAACTTTCTGAACTGTCTTCCTGGCGCTTCATTCACCCTACACATATGTTTTATCCCTACCTCTAAAACTACACACATCTCTTTTACTTTTTGTAGACGCCTACCCTAGCCAGTGGCGTAGCTACCAGACGGCTAGACGGGGCAGTGCCCCGGGGCCCCCAAGCTTAGGGGGCCCCTCGGACTCAGGAAATTTGGAGTACTTCGAACTCGGAACACGACGAACACGGAACAAACGATTTTAAATAGTTTAGTTGGGGCCCTAGTTTATTTTTTGCCCCAGGGCCTTTGGTTACTTAGCTACGTCACTGACCCTAGCGCTCCGCCCAGCTGTAGGTATAAATTTCAAGAATACTGCTGAGTCAAACTTCTGCCTATTGCTTGTATTGTGTCTCAACCATCAGTCCGTCAGTCCGTGAATGTTACACGATAATTCTATCATCATTCTGACCAGAACGATAGACTGAACTGACGCCAGAAGAAGCATGTGTAACTCATGAAGTTAACAAAAGCCTTTAAACAAGAATGTTGATGTTTCCAGCATATAATGTCGACTTTGGGGCGCGGCCGCGGCTACTCGGGCCGGCACCACGTGCGCTCGCCGCGGCCCGGCGACGACGACGACGCAGCCCGCACCCTGGCAGAGCTCAGCCCGAGGGCCACAGGTACTCATCATCACATAAAAATGCATATAAATAATGTTGTATTTATTTTATCTCTTTTGTGTATTTCTGTTTTGTCTCTTTACCGCACGTAATTTTCACTGTCTGCTTATCCTCTATATAACCAAATGTTTTCTCCTAACTAGGTTAGCTGGAAGAGATCCCTTTTTAGGGATAAGCTCGCCTTTGTTCTCCTCTCTGTGTATTTGTATTTTTATTTTTATGTGCAAAAAAGAGTTTACATACACACATATATACACATTAATCTGCAGAGGAGGCTAACAGTGGAGCGAAAAGGGCGCCCCCGGGCTGGTTAACCCTTTTCCAGGCAAAGCGGAAAGTGCATATAGCAACCACATAAGTATTCGACTTCATACACAAATATTCGACCTTGCTTATATAAAAAAATTAAAATATCATTGAATTTCAAAAATAATATAAAAATAAGATTAATTTTTTGGTATTGTATCTAACTAAATTCACGAAGCCTGGAAAAGGGTTATATCAATTTATAATGAATCATTATTTCAGAGTAGCACAATTTCCATGTTAATTTTTTCTCCCGAATACTTTTTTTTCCCAAATATGTATACACACATAATAAAAATTACTACACCATGTAAGAGAGTTGCTACAGACGATTCTGGATGTGATTGGGACTCATTTTAACCAACGGGGGTTAGTTATAGGCTAGTGCAGACGTTTTCAACCGGTGGGCCGCGATTGCCGCGGAGTGTAGGTATGCTGCATTGAAATCATGAATAGCTATTTTAATATATGTATAGCTTTTGAGTTTTCGTACCTAAAGGTATCAACGAGACACTATTAGTAAGCCTTCGCTGATCGTAATGTTATACATACTCGGTATACTTATGCTGTACGGAACCCTCTACGCGCCAGTCCGACTCGTACTTGGCTATTTTTTACTGTTGTGCCGCGAAACTTTGTTCAAGGAAAAGTGTGCCGTTAAAACCGTAAGGTTGAAAACGCCTGGGCTAGAGTTTCGTACAGTCAACGTCATAAATAAGTGATCATTTCTGTACCTTGTCGTTTTGAGTTGTTACACAATTTTGTATGGCTTTTCGAAGATGACTATTTATGACGTTGACTGTACAAGTCAATAGTAGGCTCACAATTTGAATCAGAAAAACTAGTTTTTAACCTTTGTTTTTGCTAAATAATGTATAATCAAAAACAAAATAAAAAAATAAAAAACAAGAATCGCCATGCTTTAAAAAGAATTGGGCACCCCAGTCCTCATATCAGCCATTTCATTTAACATGTCACTCATTCATTAAATAAAAAATAATCGAAACAATGCAAAGTCCTTATGTTGGTAGAAACAAAGATGGAGACTCCAAAGCCAGCGAAGCCCGAGACGAAGGAAGATGACAAGGAGGAAGAGAGGAATAAGGAGTTGAAGTACCACGTCAGCGGAGAAGATGAGGTGGTGCTGAAGGAACTGCTTAATGTTGAGGAACAATACACACCGCTACTTGCACTGGTAAGATTCCGTAGTCTAAATTGGCATTGATCACTTACAATTCTTATACAATGTAGTCTAATTCCAAAATCATTTCGAGGAATAGGTTTATTAAATCATTTTATGTATAACATTTTAGTAAAAAAATATTAATTGATTGTCATAATGTTTATTAACGGTTTTTAAAGAAAATAAAAGTCTATCACGAATAATTATTGCAGTAGACACATTAACTTATAAGTTATTTATTAAGAACAGATCTATCAGACCACATTTTTAATTTTGCATTCGATTTCGAGAAAAACTAACAATAATTCAACATTGCCAGCTCAGCAGGTATAAACGCTCTTAAGTATGTTTATCCATTACCTAGTATTCATAGTACAGGCTTTGTTTAGTTTGGGACTAGATTAGGGTTGCCATAAGTGTGCGGACGCAGACCGGGACACTTAAAGAGAAGGTAGTAAACATAGAAAAAAAGGACCGTTTATTCAATTCAATTCAATTCAAGTTCTTTATTTCGGACAAACAGAGTATCCATAGTGTTAGTAATTAAGCAATAACAAAACAGAAGATAATACATTTTAAACTTATTCTAGTATTAGTATTTAAGGACATATATTTATTATTATTATACTAGCTATGTCACAAACTATAATTATTATTATTACAACAATAGGTAATTTTAAAGGTCTAGTTAGTCCTTGCCTAAACACAAAACAACTTAACACAGTCATTCAATGCCAGCAACCCGCCAGCCGGTTCTCTGTTCGTAGGCGCTTTTCGCAACAAAATGGAAAATGCACGTTATCGACTATGTTATAGCTTAGCTAGTTAGTCGTGTTTATTGTAGGTATATTATTATTTACCAAGTCCAGCCCCCCACTAAATAACTATGGTTTTTAAACCGGGACAATTTGCTTGTCGACCGGGACGCCAGGACACCATACTTCAAACCGGGACGTATGGCAACCCTAACAAGGCCCAAGCCGTCTCATGAGACCTGAGCCCTGCAGCGGAACGTATATTGTTTTAAGATGATGATGATGATGATTATCAACTCTTCTATTTTCCAGCTGGAGCAGTTCTCCCCCGGCGAGGATGGCATCGCGTTCAACAGGAAACTGAAGAATTTTGAGACCACAGTCACTGGCATGTGCCCCGACGAGGCCAGGCTGCAGTAAGTTCATTCGCATTACGTACTAGCCTTTATGCCTTTCCAGGGTTCGAGGATATATATCATGATATATATCCGATATATGTCAAATGATTTTTTATGATATATATCAATACAAAAATGGTTTAAAAATTTGATATTATGAAGTAATTTTTGGCTACTTTTTGGCATTTGTTACTGTATTTCTACTTCCCAAATGTGGATGGCGTTGGAGTAGTTAAAAGATACTCTCGAATAGTAAGTTCTAATCCATTAATGGCAACACTTCTGCCGGCGTTAATGGCGTCAGTCGTGTTAAAGGGTTAGTTTTTGTTGTGTTTATTCAAATGTTTATTCAACAGTTTTGTGTTTGCTTTAAGACGGATTAGCCAGAAAGTTTCTTTGCAAGCTGCAATAATGGCTTACCACGGCTATTCTAAGATATGGTATGGTAATATGGGGTAACTGTACTAAAGTGGACCAATTATTTATTGCACAGAAGCGCTGCATTAGAGCCATTTTCAAAATTAAGCGTAAAGGGTCCTGTCGCCCATATTTCATCAAATATAATATACTAACAGTCCCATGCGTGTATATATCGGAGATCTGTTTATTTGTGCACAAATATAAATGTCAGTTTATAGAATATCAAGAGATGTGCCACCATAAAGTAAGACAGCTTTATAAATATAAACTTTACAAACCACCTGTAAAACTAGCATTGTCGTCTAAAGTCAGCCAGGCATATCACGGTGTGCCTGAGAAACAATAAGGCAGATCGATTAGAGCAACGCATTCGTCGGTATTCCTAGCTTTCTATCGGGCACATAAAATGTAAGTCCTAGCTCAAATTATGACTATTTGGACAATATATCTGGCAATAACCATCAGTGTTTAGCGACAAACTGACTGACCAATATGTACGCCGTTAGTATTTTAAATTCGCTTATGTGTGTAAATAAGGCGGTATTTTAGATAAAACAAACTCTAAAGCCGGACCGAATCGGTCATTTTATACTATGTAAGGAAGTAGGATGAATCATTCACACTATACTTACTTGTGTGTTTCAGTCAAGCGTTCGCAGCGTTCCGTGCGGCGGCTCTGCTCAGCTCAGTGACGTCCCGCAAGCTGGCGGCGGTGGGTGCTTCCTTCACGCGCCAGCAGCGACAACAGACGCTGCGACGCGCGCTGCTCAACGTCGTCATGGAGGGGACATTCTCTAGTAAGTCTAGTCGAATGTGTACTAGTGTAGTCTAATTAAGTAAGTCCAGTACAAGCGGCCGTGGAGGTTCGCGCTGCGGCGTTGCTTAACGTTGTCATGGCGGGGACATTCTCTAGTAAGTCTAGTCGAATGTGTACTAGTGTAGTCTAATTTAGTAAGTCCAGTACAAACAAGCGGCCGTGGAGGTTCGCGCTGCGGCGTTGCTTAACGTCATCATGGAGGGGACATTCTCTAGTAAGTCTAGTCGAATCTGTACTAGTGTAGTCTAATTTAGTAAGTCTAGTACAAGCGCTACCTAACATCGTCATCGAAAGGACGTTCTCTGGTAAGTCTAGTCGAATGTGTAGTCTAATGTAGTAAGTCTATTACAAGCGCTTAATGAAACAAAAAGAAAAGAAGACAAGATGCTAAGTACAAGAAAGAATATTGTTTTGCACCTGATGGGAAGCAATCACCGCCGCCCATGGACATCTGTCAACACGAGGGGTGTCACAGGTGCGTTGCCGGCCGGCCCTTTGAGAGACTGATAAGCTGTTTTTTTAAAGATCCTAAGTTGTACCGCTCCGAAAACACTGTCCCAGGAAGAAAATTAAGTGTTATGGATATTTTGTTGTAGTTTACGTGTTTATTGTAGTTTTTAATTGTTTACAGAGCTGGACGTGTTAGAGCGAGCCAACCCGCTTTTCCTGATAAATGCGGCGAACCTTATGGGGGATTATTTTGCAGGTAAATTGACTAAAACTCTTGTAAAAATTGCATTTTTTAGGCCAAAACTCTTTTGATGCCTATAAAAACTTGCCTTGCATATTTAAACGCATAATGGCTTAGTTTTTATTAATTATTTCTTATTGAAAAGCAGCAGTGTACTACTCTGTTTTTATAATTATTCCAGCATATTTCAGCAGGGTTGGGTTCGTTGACTGAACATCCCCTTTTTTTTGTTTGTTTGTTATACTCTACTTTATTGTACACAAAAGAAAAATACAGAAGGTTACAAAAAAAATGCTAAAAGTGGCTCCGAAGCGGTAACGTTTCGTGTCGTCTGCCTACCCCATTTGGGAATACAGGCGTGATGTTTGTGTGTGTGCTAAGTACAGTCAAGGGCAAAGATATCGACACGGCCAAAGTTGCAAAAATATCACACGGCCTTAATGTTAAGTGCATAAAGTCGTGTATACATATTTTTGTAACTTTGGCCGTGTCGATATCTTTGCCCTTGACTGTACGAAGGCGGACTTATCTTTGAAGGTTTTTCGAGATTTGACACGATTAAATGTATTGTATTGTATAACTCTTCATCATCTTATAATATCTGTAATTCTCGGGTCAAAAATGTTTGTGACCAAACTCCTTCAAACGGCTTGACCGATTTTTACTAATTTTTTTTTGTGTATATTCGGTAAGTCTGAGAATAGGACCTAATTTAATTTTCATACTTCTACGCGGATGGAGTCGCGGGCAACAGCTAGTTGATCTCCTCCAAACGGCTGGACCGATTTCCACGAAATTTTAAATGTATATTTGAATTGGTTCCTGGATAGTTTGAAAACACAATTGGTCCCGGCAGATGGCGCTGCTGTCGGTGTGTTATCATATTTAATGTAGTGCTGCTTTTCCGGGCAGGACAACGTCTGCCGGGTCCGCTAGTTGTACAGTTGAGTTTATAAACTTTTGGGTAAAAATTTTATCAAAAATATGTGAACACGACTATTGTTAACGGCGTAGAAGCGTGTTCAGATATTTATGATCAAATTTTTCTCAGAAGTTTACGAACTCGACTGTACGTAAAACACGTAAAAATAACACTTGTAATGTTTCATTAATTCTTTCTAACAAGTTTTGTATGCATTTTGTCATTGCAGAAGCGCGTCTATGTAACGGTAATAAGGTCCACATCCTGGCAGGCCCGCTGCTACAGTACATGAAAGCGCTTCTCGCCAGCGATGACATCCGCGCCCACAGGAGTCTAGCTACACAGGTAACTAACGTTTTAAGATCTCTTCAGTCAAAGTCAAAAACCTACCTTTATAAAAAAAGTGAGCTTGTCTTCGGAATCCAAAAGTTTAATGGTTACTTGACCTGAAATGTAAATTTCAGAATTAAATTATTATTATTATAATTATTTATTTTTTAATTTATGACGGTGGAAGCAGTCTACACTTCCACTGAACGTAGATTATAGTTAGAGTTTAGTTTTGTAACTAAGGGACCCCATACATCCCTGTATTATTATTATTATTTTTTGTATTTTCTTTTATTTCATTGTATACTGTAGTTTTTAAGTATTTTATTTGTAATTATTTTATGTTGAAAAAATGACTTTCTGACAAGTTTCTTGCGGCGCATTCTTCTTGGCAATGATGGTCTTTCCGAAAGCGCTGGTAGTTTTAAAAAATTACGTGTAAAAGTGCCCATTGCGGCCTATTTACTGAATAAATGATTTTGATTTTGTTTTTTTTTTGGAAAAACCTCTGTTGAAAATCCGGCAAGAAACTCAACGAGAAGAACGCACTCGGCCCGCGTGGGACTACGGCCCAAGCTCTCTCATTCTGAGAGGAGGCCTGTGCCAGCAGTGGGACGTATATAGGCTAGGACAGATGATTACTTTATATTGATCCGTTTGTTTACTTCAAAAGAGGTTGATGTTAAATACGTAACAATCGCGCAAGAAGCGCGTCTTCAAATATTTTTGAGCAACTCATCATCATCATCATCCCAGCCTATATACGTCCCACTGCAGGGCACAGGCCTCCCCTCAGAATGACAGGGCTTGGGCAGTAGTTCCCACGCGGGCCCAGTGCGGATTGGGAACTTCACACACACCATTGAATTGCTTCGCAGGTTTGTGCAGGTTTCCTCACGATGTTTTCCTTGACCGTAAAGCTCGTGGTAAATTTCAAATGTAATTCCGCACATGAATTTCGAAAAACTCAGAGGTGCGAGCTGGGCTTTGAACCCACGAACCTCTGCTTGAGAGGCCATAGGTCAAACCACTCGGCCACAACGGCTTGAGCAACTATTGCAACTAAAAGATTGGGTTCATCAAGTGGTGTATAATAACCCATTTATTTATTTTCAGCTGATGCAAAACGGCAGAGAGCTCCTCTCAATCCTATCTCAAGAGTTGGACGAGCTGTCTATCTCCATTCGTCTCCGGTTACTGGCACCTCCACCGATCAGCATCATCTGGCTCCTACTGTCAGCCGATCTGTGTCTGAACAAGTTCCTCCCCCTACCCAACACGTTACAGCAGTTCTACGCCGCCCATCTAGATCTAGCCTCAGATGAGAACTACAGCGAAGTCAGCTACGGATCATGGAAAAAAAGCCCGGAGAAGGAAGACTTCAACCGCTCTGATGTTAGTGCTGATCTCAGCGACAAAGTGGCCCAGAACATATCCCAAATCAGCATCAACGATGATGGTGAAATGAAACCGAAACTAAGACCTATCTTAGGAGCGGGTGCCGGATTACTAAGACAGGAACAAGCTCTATCCGTAAGCCAAGACAACTTCGACACGTGGACAACTAAAAATAGTCTTAGCAAGCGATATGACTTGAACTCCTGGAGGCAAGAAGAGGAAAAGAAAGAAGAAGAACCACCAGTGTTCAATCCTACCGTTTTACCCCCAAATTTGCAACAGAATTACCCCGTCACCGTACCAGATTACCCACCTCCCAATGTTAACAGATTCAATAACTTTCCCGAACAGACTTTCCCTAACTACTTGCAGCAAGGGGACGGAGCGTACATACAGAATTCATATACGGGGAACAGTAATTTTAACTCACAAGGTGATGGTTTTGTGCAGCAATATCAGAACGATAGGCCTGCACCGGAAAGGGTGAACAACGAGATACAGAAAACAAGTAGCAGAAGACCTGTGGAGAATTGGAGAAAAGAAAAACCTGAGGTTGAGGATCCTAATAAGAACAGGGCGAGGAACTGGACGAGGCAACACTCTAAAGATAACATTAACGAAGAAGAAGGGAAAGAAGAAAGATTCAGATCGAATTCAAGGAACTCCCGGGATAAAGTACCGGGTAGATTTAGACGCAACAGCACGGAGGAGGCAGTTATAAGGGCTCCGAAGAGCCCTCCGAGGAGACATGTGTCCGATGTCCCGAGAAGTCAGAAGTATTGGGACCACGATGACCGATGTGACAAGGATTATAGCAGTTAGTGTTTGTGACAAAACAGCGAATTTCATTTAGGTTAAAAGTGTAGTGAAATTTTAAGTGCAAGTTGCAGTAACGTGCGGTCACGTTGCGAGCTAGGTATGTAACTTTTAAAGACTGGGTTGCGAAAGATTTCAAAGGTAGATTCTGGTTTTATATGTCAAGGTATATTGTTTACTGAAAATATTGATTGTTCGTTTTTAAAAGCCATTCTAAACCTTGTTTATGTAAATATTTAGACACCTCTTCTGCAAAAGGTGTTGAGAGGTGTTCAACGTATCTTTTTAAAGCTCCGCTTGCTTCGATATGTAATGGTAACTGGACACCACAAAACAATGAAATTGACAATTATCCTTTATTGTTCATTTTAAATGCTTAGGCTGCCTGTCCACTGGAGCGGAGCGAGGCAGCGGAGCGGAGAGCTAGATAAAAATCCACCAATAGAATTGCGTAGAACAGTCTTCCCCAAAGTAGGCGCTAACGCCCCCTTGCGGGCGCTGGAGGCCTAGAGGGGGCGGTAAGGGGCCCAGAAAAAATCCAGCCGAGACTAATATGTTATTGAGGTTATTAAGGTGAAAAAAATGGGAGGCGCTCACATATATAGATTACATCTAATCTATATCTGTGGGGGCGCTACAAAATAACTGATTTGCAAAGTGGGCGCTAGACGAAATAAGTTTGGGAACCTCTGGCGTAGAACCTCGATTGCTCTTCAGTGGACTGAAGCTAGTTATAGCTTCAAAATTCATACAAAACCGGGAAGCGGAGCTAAAATAGGGAATGGGGCGGAGCATTGAGAGGGGAAGCGGGGAAAGAATGGAAAAATAGTCCGCAACTCCACACCGCATAGGGTTGCCATACGTCAACCATTGTTCGGACATGTATGGATTTTTGACCCTTTGTCAGGATTACGGGCGGACTTGCCAAGTGTCTGGATTTTTAGAAATGACCTCGGAGAGAAGAACTTGGTGTCGGGGAGGGGGCTACGGAGTGGGGCGAAGGGAAAGGGAAGCGAAGATCCACGATACAGTACACCGCGGACCGCAGTCATGCGCCGGCACGTTCTTCAACCTCACTTCATATCTCACTTCACTTCAACGTTAAAGGACCATCCATAAAATACGACACACCAATATTGACCATTTTTAGAATCAATTTTAAAAGCTTTTATTGAACTTGCTATGTATGTGCGGGTCAAATCTTGCAAGTTAAATTTGACCCACTTCTAGTAGTCGGATTGCTTTGTAGTTTGGCATACTTATGTAAATTGCGTGACAATACAATAATCTGGTAGTGACATCCCATGGTAGTGCGGCCAGGATCGTCTCCGCAGGACGGTAATCTTCAATGGTTAATGGCATCGACTTTAAATTTGGTATGCAAATGTAGTTTGGGTGACAATGCAAGTACAGGCAACAAAAAGTACAGTCAGCATAAAAAGTTTTTATTAAAAATGAATCTTTTACCAAAAACTTATTTCATATGGCAACCCTAGCTCCGCATTACTTTTGGCTCCGTTTCGCTATCTACCTCCGTGCCTTCTCAACTCCGCTCCGAATTACTTTCTCGCTCCGTTATTTAGCTCCGCGCCTACGGACAGACACAGACCCGCTCGGCTCCAGTGGACAGGCTGCCTTAAACTCCAATAACACTAAAGCAAAGCCAACGAGACGAGTTAAATTATGCCAAGAGACAGAGAGGGAACGAAATAATGACATATCACACAAAGATGAAGTACATCTCGTCTCGTTAACTTTGCTTTACATGATGACTTTTCACTAACACCAACATAATAATATGTATATGTTTGTAGTATGACATAGAATACTTTGATTTGCTCAATTTAAATAGCAGTACCTCCATACATGACAAATGCTACATAGATTAGACATCATAGATACAATATACATTTATATACAATAGGTTTTTATATTTGTTTTGATACACCTAGTGCTAGTTGAGAATCCAAAACTTTGTCCTGTGAATTTAAAAGAAAAAACTACGGCCTGCGGGAAAACGCAGTCTTCGGGCGGGAGCAGGTACAATCCGTCCCTTCGACGCGCGCAGTTAGCGCCGCTCATACTGTTCAACAGGCGTCCACCCGCACTGTGCAAGCATCAGCTAGGGTAGGCCCTAATATGGAAAAATCTAAGGTCTAGTAAGCTCAGTAATGCAGTATCTTTGCAAAATCCAAGTTCAAAATACGGCGATGATTATCTTGATAATTATACCGTAATAATTATCAAGTCGTAATTTTATCAAGATGCACACATGCATTTTCGACAGACGGACCAATATTTTTTCATATTACAGGGTTGCGTGGGATAATTATTTAGATAATTGTTTTTATAAAAGATAATTATTGCGCTATTGATAGTTATCAAGGATAATAACGTTGATGCCAGTATGTGATGTTAGTCGGCAAATTTAGAAAAAATTATGTCGACATGTTTGTGTTTATGCAAGCTCGAACAAAGCAATATACGTTATATTGTGCGATAATTATGGGATAATAATTATCAATAATTATCAATAATTATAATTATCTTGATAATTTCCTACCCTGATTTCTTGCTTTTAAGTTCACTATTATATATTATTTTACTTGTCGCATAGATATACTCAGCGGCACAAAATTTGGCCCACCCTTCACACAAAATTACCGATTCTGCATACATTTGAGGGCCAGGTTTTTTGCTCTCAGTATATTATAAAAACCTGACTGAGACAAATGTTTTTTAAGTCTGTTGAAAATTACTAAGCAGTGAAACGTACATTACATAATTCGTAATAAAATAATGTTATAATTTATAAACATTGCTCACATAATTCTGTTCGTATAGCTAATGAAACGCATAATATAAGAAGTAATTTTGAGTATTTAGTCCATAGTCTAGATGTTTATTTCAAATTAAATTAGTGTTAGTTTCGTATGTAAGTTAGAATGGTGCATTTAAGTATGTAATTCTGGAAATTATGAAGGGTCTCTTACAGGAGGTTTATAAAAGATTTTGGAATGTATTGTATGTATGGCATTAAAATTAATTTTCATTCATTGCATAAAAAAACCCAAGTGCTCCAAAAATTTACTTGTTAACGCATTCACTGCCATCGACGCGTATATGCGTTTTTGGAACTTCCTCCAGTGCCGCTGTCATAATTATTCATACATTTTGAACGCACATGTGCGTCGGTGGCACCTGTGGTCATTCAAGCCAAGTCAGGTGGCAGTGAATGCGTTAACTTAAGAAATTTAATAAAATTGTCATGACTACAGCTAAATGTCAAGAGAATGGCGCGATTGATGCAGGGCGGGCGATTCGGAATCAACTCTACATAACTCGGTAAATCTATAGTCATAGTTTACGTACTGAATAATTTCGCAAGCTGATAAATTAAACAAAATGCTAATCTCCGTAATTAGTGCTACGAAACTAGCCTGTAATTAACAGAATAGGCGTTCTCCTGATCAGAGATTGGCATTGTTCGAATAAATAATTAATCGTTCGCAAAATTGATCGAAATTTTGGATCAATTATTGATTTAATAATCAATTAGATTAAACGTCAAAAATAAAAGCTAACTATATTTGCATGTAACAAGTGAAAATGCCGTGTGTTCACTTAAAATTCATAGAGTTTAATTCTGTACAGTGATACGGATCCCTTAACTCTCGGAATGCTTAATTTTTAATCTCTGTTGTTTGAAGATTTATTTATTTAATCTTGCACTAATTATTCGAACTCACACGAGAATAATTATTATTCAATAGTCGATTAATTTTGCTCGTCTTAGGTTCTGAGCACGTGTTCAGAATCGCCCTGTAGTACAGTCAAGCTCGGAAATGTCTCTCGTACCGCACGTATGAGTGTCAGTATATAAACAAGTATACTAAACGAGATCCTGCAGCAACGGGTTATTGCCATGGGAACGGTCTATAACTAGGGTAAATCGTCTATTACTGGCAACCTTGCACTAAAAATGAATTCTAGTAACCTATAAATATAATTAATTTTAAGTATAAGGTGGCCAGTAAAACGCCACTATGCCTTCCATGGCAGTCATGTCTTTGGTTTAAAGAATAAATATTATATTTATCTAATTGACGTTTTAGCCCTATAGTTTAAGCCTTAAGAAAACTAATATCGTTGATGAAATGTCGCCTTTGTTAATTTTGTGTAAATTGGACTGTAAACATTTACATTTTAATAATAAAAATAGGGTAGCAACGACGTTCATACTAACTCCATAGAATAATCCAGAGATCTAGCATCAGTGCACATTTAAAGCATCCATTGCCGACAACGCGTATGTGCGTTATCGGGACTAAAACTTTGAAGGCGAAATACACATGTGCGTTTTCGGGCAGATGTAGGGTGTGACATTCGGCAGCGAATGTTAATAAGGCATAGTTTGCTGGATTTCATTGAATTTCTCGTACCTGTATAGTAAATATTGCACAATTTTGTTATTAATACACAAATAGTATAGCCCATTGCATAATGGATAGCTAATATAAGTTTTAGGAGACTTTAAAGATTAATATCATGGACAAGAAGGCACCAAATGGTAAATGGTCGTTTAGGTATTTTTGCAAAAAATTCGATTCTTGTCAGTGCCGGTGTCTTTGGCGAATAGTTTTTTGTAATCAGTGTTTATTCAACTTTTGGTTGAATTATCTGTAATGGTGTCGATAATTACACTGACATTTATGATGACTTTATTAAGCCGGGTCTTTACTGAACTAGCTGCGTCGCGCGGCAGCCATTTTCGGTGCGATTTTGAGCCGTGTCGAACAAAATCATGCTTTCATGCGCTTGCATCGCGCGGCGGCTTGCTCAGTGTAGACCCGGCTGTATGATTATTAGGGCTCGGAATTTTGCGTACGGCTATTGACAGATTGTAGGGAGAGAACTCCGTCTTTATCGATATTATCGATACTGAAATTAACAGTTAAATAGACTTTGAATACGAATTCGACAACTGTTAATTAAATTGTAACTTTAATACATGATTGTGAATATATTTTTGCTTGGAATATTATTATAAAATACTTTGTATTGGCTATGGTAAGAACTGAAGGAATACAAACTAATATTTTCTCTTTTATTTTATCAAAGGGTAGGCAAACAAGCTACCTAACGTTAAGTGGTCTCAGAGGGATCTTTTGTCAAGTTATAAAGTATAAAGGTATTCGTAATTATAGTCATTTCAATAAAGCAATTTAAACGGATTAAACTTTCCGATATTTTAAACTTTTTTCATCATTGACCGCTGTAAATACGTATCATCCGAATGTTTGAGGTTTTATACAATGAAAACATACATAAAAAAAAACTATCGACTTGTCGATAAGATCGATAAAAAGCGGTGCAATCTCCCTACAATTTGTCAGTAGCCGCACGCAAAATTCCGGGCCCTAATGATTATGATCTCGGATCGAAAAACAAGCTTAGATATCTGTGCAAACTTAGATAGTGGTGCCGTAAAAACTAGATTCTTACCGCGTCGTGATGTCCGTTCGACATAGGTCACTATTGGGATTGTTATAACTAAGTGAGCTAAACTGGAGCGCCCAACTTTAATGTCAAACGGACACCTCATTAATGGCGCCATCTAGCTATGTTGTTAGAAAACCTTCAGTACAGTCACGTCTAAAAGTATGTATACACAAAAAAAATGAAAAATATGTAGCCACACATTTTCATCATAAATATGTATCTATTTCTGACACCAAAAATTGTATTCATTAAACTGTTTCAGTATTATGTAATCACAAAATGCTTCAGAAAGTTGCATACTTAAATAAATTCCATTTAAATGTATCCACCTCGTAGGCAAAAATAAGTATACATGAATGGGTTCCATATAGATATAACCACACTAATTTGGCAAATATTTGTATACGCCGTTTGATTCATAAATATGTATCCAGACTGCAACAACAAACCTTGTCTGACTGGCATAGAATCGTAAGTTGTATATTTAACTGATTTGACAATTCACGAAAACAGTGCGGACTTGTCACTGCATACGTCTATCTCACGATTATTCTATGACGCACTTGACAGTCTTTAGATTGAATTGACTTGTAAATATTGAGTATTTCAGTTTAGGGTCATTCTCAGAAAGGTGCACTAAATGCTTTTTTGTTTTTATTTTAATTATATTGTTAGTTGTTAGTGGTTTGTTGTTGCAAATTATAGATGCTTCAGTGGATCTGTCCTCAGTGGATGACCCGAACAACTTGATCGCTTTGGCTTAGTCGATATTAATGACCACTCTGGACGTTTCCAAGTATTTGGTGATCTTGATGGTGTATAAAAAATTAAATATATCCATACCAAATTTCATCCAGCTCACTCCAGTCAGTTCATCCCCCATTTTCTCCCCTTAAGGGTTGCTTTTGGAGATAAAAACTAAGTACCCTATGTTCAGCCCCTTGACAGTCGAAACCAGTCGGTTACGACGTGATACCGGAACAGACAGAGTTACTTTCAATTCATCACTCCATAGTATAAAACAAAGTCGCTTTTTTTGTCTGTACGCTTAGATCTTTCAAACTACGCAACGGATTTTGATGCGGTTTTCACAAATAAATAGTGTGATTCACGGTGTCTATGTATACCGTAACCGTGTTGTGCCGGAACGGGTCACCAGTATATAATATTATTTTAATGGAGTATGGATTCGTAGTATGTATGTCCCTGCCCGCATGCAGGTTACGAAAGAGACACACATGTAATCTTAACAAAACAGTAATTCTTCAAAACGAATCAAAATATCAAATCGTGTTTACATATTTATGAATCAAACGGCGTATACAAATATGTGCCAAATTGGTGTGGTTATATGTATATGGAACCCATTCATGTATACTTATTTTTGCCTACGAGGTGGATACATTTAAATGGAATTTATTTAAGTATGCAACTTTCTGAAGCATTTTGTGATTACATAATACTGAAAAAGTTTAATGAATACAATTTTTTGGTGTCAGTAATAGATAAATATTTTTGATACAATGTATGACTACATATTTATGCAACCTTGTTTTTGTATACATATTTTTAGACGTGACTGTACCTATAATTATGTCATTGAATTTTTTTTTTTCATCAAAAATGATCAGCAGATTTAACCGATCTACGCTTTTTTTGCATGCGAGATAATGTTGACTTGGCAATGGTAAACCTGTGACATATTAAATGATATTGTAACGGATAACTCACGTCTTAAATCGAGTTTAGCTCGACATGTTTCGGGCTTTTTTGTAGTCCTTCTTCAAAGGAACACGCGCCCTACGCGCCACCGCTCTGCTCGCGGGACACGAAAGTCATCCGTTACAATATCATTTAATATGAGCGAGTCTCACGGTAGTTTCATGTCAAAACCTGTGACACTCGCAATGGTAACTAGTGTAACGTCAAGATCAAGACGCCGATATTTTTTGACGAAGTTTTACATAATAATGACACTGATTATCGTAAACTTACTACAATAGGGACTTATCTAGATATTGGTGTTGTACCTATGGTAAACTTGTCGTCTCCAAAAATGTTTCTTCAGAAAGGTCCATGGTATTCCGAATTGAGTGCTTTCAATTCAAAAACTAGACTAATATAGGATTAAAGCGAAATTTTGCATGTATGTACAGCAAACTCGCTAGGTACGTGTAAGTCGAAGCGTAGATTTTATAAGAATTGGTATAAAATTTTAGAGAATTCATAGCTGATGATGAACATTGGCGTGATTTGTTTGTTTTGGAAGTTGTGCCCTTATTTTAAAACTGTTGGAGTATATGCCAGTGAAACAGGTTACTATTGGCAGAGCTACACTAAAATATTGTACATTGTTAGAGAAATGAATTATTTAAGAATTGAAAAGCAGTTTACTGAAATGTACAATTTTATTTCTTTGAACGCCACAACATATTAACGCCATCACCTATAGGTACGCCATAACGCCAAAAGCGTCCTAAAGGTTGTTCTAGTTTAAACGACCATGTGTCGAGGGCGTTCTAGGCACGCCAGCTCGTAACAACTTTAGGTGTTCCTGGCGTTCAAAAGGACCTAAACTTTTTAGTGTAGCAATGCGATGTCTAAAGGTGCAAAGTACGGGCATAGATAAATCGTATGTAGAAAGAAGATGGTTGTATATTTTCGATTAAATAGAACAAATGTTATGAGTTTAGTTAATAAAACGACTTATGTTCTGTATAATTAATTTAATTAATTGCATAAAGATTGCGGCGGACGCATAACGAGTACTTGGAAATTATGTAATCTCAAATAAATTGGAATTTAATTTCGTTACATTGTTTTTATTTAAATTAATAAATGCGGTGGGATGATAAACTGAATTTATTTTGACAAGAATAATCAATTCGTTGTGCGGTTATTGTATGATCTATAACTGACAATTCATGCCCTCATGGCAAATATGTACAACCTAGTAATCTGTGTCCTTCTTTAATAATGTACCATCAGCCAAATAAGTGGTCTATCAATTTTTAAACAAGTTCCTATCAAATGAATATGTCACTAAAGTCGAATTTTAAAGTTGACAGTCACGTCTATTGGCATTATTGTTTTGTGACATGCAAATGATTATCAACTTTAGGGTGGTAGACCACATATTTGGCTGATGGTACCTAATTCAAATTACAGGACACAGATTATTAAGGTTGTACATTAAGTTCATTTCTAGTCGACAATGAGGGTTTCTCGACAGACGGAATATCGCTAGTAGGTACTACTAGTTAGTACTTATCGTGAGCTCCGTTTGATGTGAGTCTGCCTGCGATTGACTCGTTTAGTTCTTTAACCTCTTCACCGCCACACAAACGAAGTGACGTGCTCTATACGCCACAGAAAAACCAGCGACAAATCAACTTGATTTTTAATTTCGAATTCAGATCATAAAACAAACTATACAAAATTTCATGACGTCAGGAAAACGTCACGAAATCCTGTGAGCAACTTGTGAGGAAGAAATCGTAATTTTGTAACTACATCGAAACTTTCTATTGGATCCAACGACAAAGACAACGAATGATTTCTGACAATAAATGATTGATTGATTGAAAGATTATCTGACTTTATCAACTTACCATTAGGTTTTGTATATATTTAAACACAATATTATATATTTTTTTGTGTTGAAATAGCGTCACAACAGCACAACTTTTTGTGGAATAGTCTTGTGTCACATTTGGGATTCAGTTTCAAAGTGAGGTGTCTCAACCAAGACTAACGTCAGACCTCAAAATACTAACGCCATCTAGCGATATGCCACTCGTCATCAATCCCTCATTAATTTTGTAGTAGGAGTATTTGAAACACATTCTTCAACTTGTAAAAACGAAGCATCTATAATTTTATTACAAACAATAAATGACTACAATTATGTTTAATATTTATTAGTGCGCTTTGATTTCTTATTCTACGAATTTATTAATATTTCCTTATTTCTAATACTTAATAACGCAAAATTAATAAATAACAAGCATATATAAATATAAGGTTAACCTAGAATGCTACCGTGGCCATAGCCAGCTATTTCTGTGATAGCCACCAATGTGGTGTTGGTAATATTTATTTTACACCAGAATAATTATTCTTCTTTGACCTATATCGATCACATATCAATAAATGATTTTGTATTTTTTTACTTTTTTAAGTTTTTTTTTCGAGATGACAAGTATTACAAAGGCTGTGAATCGGTAGTATATATCAAATTACAGCGCATTCTTGATTGGTGATTAGACGTCCACCAACGAGATGGACGGATGACCTGGTTAAAGCCGGGTTCACGGTGAATGCAGGCCGCTGCCAACCGAAGCAACTGGGTCAATGGGGGAGGCCTATGTCCAACAGTGGACGTCCTACGGCTGAGATGATGATGATGACGGTGATTAGGGACTGCACGCCGCATTTTTGAATCGTTTTAGAAACGCGGGTTAACGACGCGTTTTTTTCATAGAGCAGCCATCATCATCCCAGCCTATATACGTCCCACTGCTGGGCACAGGCCTCCTCTCAGAACAAGAGGGAACAGAGAGCAGCCATACTCGTACTGTATCGACACAAACGGGCATCGACGACGCAATCAAAAAACGCGGTGTGCAACGACCTTTACAAGTTAGTAAGATTAGACTGCTAGCTTTAGATTAATAACTTAATTATACAACTAGATATATACTTAGTAACAAGTGGAGCTTACAAAAGCGTGTTAAAATAAAAAAACATTCATGTTTTTGGAGGGACAGTTTATCTCTATGGCTGCGTGTCACTAGAGATGTAAGAGGACGTGGTTGCGAGTAGGGATGGGCTGAATATTCGTTTCATATTCGATATTAGATAGATAGATAGATATAATCTTTATTCTTCAAAACAAAGACATGGCTTAGTAGCTAAAGAGTAATAAAACTAACAATTAAAGAAAAACATACATTAACTAACAATTAAACAGATCAGACACATAAATGAGAAGCCATGTGATGCACTGAAGAACAGGCGCTGGCTCAGCATTGTGCTGCGATAAGCCGCAGCGCTGGTATTCTGCCAGTACCCATACCGAATATTCGGCTAAATCACTGAACGTTCGGCAAAGTGATACTCAAAATGTTCACTGTATTGAGACATGTAGGAGTTGAGTGTTAAATGTGTTATTTTTATAAGGTGCAGTGAGACTTTATGTTTTTATTGACACTGTAGGTTTATTTCCAATAAATAACAGCAGATAAAAAATATTATTTTGTAATAAAATAATATTTTAATATAATCGATTAGGTTTCAGGTATTTATTGTGAGAAATTAAGCAAGTTTACAACATTTAAAAAATAAAAATGAATCATATTTCTAGTTTCTACTCAGGAATCAATTATGCCGAATATTCGGTTCGGTAAAAGTTTTTCCGAACATTCGGCCGATTATTCGTATTCGGTCAATGAAACCCATGTCCGGCCCATCTCTAATTGCGAGGAATTTGTTTCTCACGAATAGCTCTGTAATGACGCGTTTCTAGTGGTTCATGACAAACAGACCTTTAAAAGAGCTTTTTGGGCCGCAGCTCAGGGCCCTCTATATACATGCACGCCTCGCCATTGGAGACCTAGTACATCATTATCTAATTTGAAAACGCATAGCGTTAAGTTGGCATAACAATAAAAACGTATAATACTCAACGTTCATAATAATAAGCATAACTTTATCTAGCATAAATTAGTGTTACACTTTCTCCTTTCCATTTAGCAATTTTAAGGTAAACCATGCTCTCTGGTTTATCAGCCTGGTCATTAATTTCTAATCTTAATTTACTACTAACAATTAATACTGTTTCTTTTCAAATAATATTACAATTTATAACAGGTAAAATGTAGGTGAACAATAATTTAAACATTTACTTTGCTCACCCGCGATCTTATGCCGGCGCTAGATATAGCTTCACTTGTTTGATTGCTATGTGTGGCACGAGACTTTGAATATGTGTCCAAGTTTGAACAACGATTTGCACTTCGCCGTGCGGTATCGGTTTGTCTGCCAAAGCATGTCCGGCAGGTCAAGTCATGTGTTCAAATAAGTTTAAAGCAACCTGAGATGAACATTATTATCATTGAACATAATCATGATAATTTTCATCACACTTGCTCGTAAACAGTGTCGTAACATGCAGGCTACCTTAGTTGCAACCCCCCAAATAAAACCCTCGACCTTAATGTGCTTGTCATGAAACCCGTGGTCGGTAAATGAATCATTGCCCGTACTAATTGTGTTGTCATGAAGCCCAAGGTCGGTCAATGAGTCAGTGACCGTACTGATGCTGCTGCAGGACCACATGGACCACATGCACACGCACGTTGCGGCGCATGCTGAGGGAGGTAGAGGGCGGCGCTGCCAAGAGCACAGCCTAAGGTATCGCCATTATTTGGAACAATTCTATTTTTTTTACAAATATAAAATTTTACTTGCAAATGTGATGTAAAACATTGTATGTCGCACGGGCGGTACTATAACTACGAACATCGACTCATTAAAGCCCTCAGTCTTCGATTTCGGACTTCTAATAGACTCTCGTTCGTAATTCCTTATTTACCGCCCTTAAGACACAATGTACTATTCCAACCCAGCCGCAAAATAACGCCAGCATAACTAACCATCTATGGACATTGTGTTTGAAATAAATGGATTATTATTATAACTACGCTTTAGACATTCGAAAAAAAATAGTAGAGTAACACTTCACTGTACACAGCATGTGATAGGATGCGTCAGAAGATAATTGAGCACTATGGGCGTGCCGGCCGCGACCTCGAGCTCCAGGTTGGGCTCGGGCTCGGGCTCCGGGGACACGGAGACAACCGACGACTCTTTGGGCTCGTCGAGCAACATGTCCGTCGACGTATTGTCGTCTGGCACTGTGTCCACAAATACCTGTAAACAAGGTTTTTTTCACATTTTAAGTACCTACTCCATAGATGTTTTTTTTTTGACATTCATAAGTGCTTGTTATAGCCTAACTTGAATACTTAAAGATATTTTGACTTTGACTTTCACTTTGATGGCAGTCCTGGATTTGTCAATAGGCCGTATAGGCCGCGGCCTAGGGGCGGCATTCAACGAGAAAATTGTTATTTTAGAAAGTTAAATAGGGCGGAGGATATAGTGGCCTACACTCCTAAAAAACATAAATCCGCCACTGATAGATGGTATTTACCATCAATTTTTATGGAATAATCGAGAAAAACCAACAAAAATGCAACATTGCCAGCTCAGCAAGTATAAACGCTCTTAACATCAGGTGAAACAGGGGTCAATCAGGGTCAATTTCACATAAAAAAAAGTATCGATTTATTTATTTATTCATTACAACCATGGCACTATGAGATGATAATAATTATGAATAATTAATAAATTTTTGTTTTGTTTTTTCTGAAGCAGCAATGTATTGCGGACAATGATTTGACAGACTGAAGCAGTTTATTTAATAAGGAAGAAAGTTATTACTATGTTTACTAATTACCTTTAAAAGTTAATGGTTATAATAAAAATATACGCTATTTAAGACCCCCTGGTACGGTGACTTTATACTACGAATTTCAAAATTCGAACTTTGTATCGTGCCGTCCCGCTCACTCTAATAATATTTAATACGAGAGTGAGAGAGACGGTACGATATGAATGTCTAATTTCGGGGTATCCCTTTCAGGTATTCAGTCATTTGCCATCAGTGCCTTTAGTGTAAGTTTTCGATTACAAAATACGTCTCGATCGCGTTCGCGTTCAAATCCCAATTTGTATCGAAACACGAACGTCGCAAACGTTCCGCTAGAGGCGCTGTTCGTGTTTGCATACAAATTGGGATTTGAACGCGAACGCGATCGAGACGTATTTTGTACCGAAAACTTACACTAAGGGCACAGATGGCCTACTTCAGATTTTTTTTGTGTGGTAGAGGGTTAGTACCACACTCCCACAGAACACCGGCTTGAAATAGTACTTTTGCAACTGTGTTTCGTACGGCGAGTGGGAGATCCGGAGGCCCGACTCCCCTCCCCCCCTCCCCCTTTAGCCCCCTCTTAGGCCGGCAACGCACCCGCAGTCCCAATAATGCTGTAGGTGTCCATGGGCGGCGGTGATCACTTAGTTACCATCAGGTGAACCGCATGCTCGTTTGCCATAAAATAAAATAAAATGCAACAGCTCAGTCAGTTCTCAACTTCAACTTTTTGCTTAATGGCAACCGGTCGCTTTAGGTTAGCAACCATTACTGCCAATGACACCTGACAGCAGCAGAGTATACATGTGTCTGCTGGGCTACTCCGAAACTCGAAACTCGAAGTTCGTGTCGTGCGGTCCCTCTGACACTTACACTGTTTGATACGAGAGCGAGAGGGACCGCATGACACGAACTTCGAGTTTCGAGTTTCGGAGTAGCCCTGCTGATCGGTTAATAAAGGTTTTTTTCTAAACGGGGGTTGTATTTTAGTAGCGAGTTTGTTGTGTACCTGGAATAGACATACACAAAACATAGAGACAGTACAAAACGCTTAGACATTACAAAACAGATCAAAGGGAGCGACAGAAGCGAAAAAAGCACCTATAGTTTTATTTTTTCTTTAGTTATATAATTAATTAACATGTTAAGGATTTTCTTGTTGGAGGAGGCATGAAGTAGGAGGGTTTTGAGGTTGGTGGGTTTGGGAATACAGTCAGTTCTCACCTCATCGTCGTCACCATGCTGACACATATTCACCATCTGGCTGGCGTAGTACTGCGCCGCGTACTCATACTCGTCGTCTTCTGATGAATACTCGTCCTCGTCGCACTCGAAGTATCGGCTCTGTGAGAGACAACACTAGTTAGTCGGGTGAGAACAATAGCGTTAGGCATGGGAGAGAACACTAGAGACATGAGAAAAACATACAAGGCGAATTGAGAACCTGCTCCTTGTTTGAAGTCGGTTGAAAATTACGTAGCTTTTGCCGGCGGCTTGGCCCGCGTGGAATTTTTTCCGGGATAAAAAGTAGCCTATGTCACTCTCTGGCTCATAAACTATCTCTATGCCACATAAATCACGTCGATCCGTCGCTCCGTTTCGACGTGAAAGACGGACAAACATACAAACACACACACTTTCACATTTATAATATTAATATGGATCGTTCTCATAGCCGGATCACCAGAATTTCAGTACCAGATTATCGTATAATCCACTATAATCAAATTTGAAGATTTTTCAGTGGTCCAAAAAATGATTTGCAACTTACGAACAAACATACGAACGTTGCAAGCTGCATGAAAGCTTGTAAAAAGTAGCCTTTTAGAGGCGCTACTACGAAATTCGAAAATCGAAGTTCGTATCGTACCGTCCCGCTGACGCTAATATTATTTAACACAAGAGTGAGAGAGACGGTAGTCGATACGAACTTCGATTTTCTAATTTCGTAGTAGCCCTTCTGTTTATTACCGAGCTCTAAGTATCTGCCTAATAAATATCATTGACCAGTGTTTTAGTGCAAAAGAGTAGAAAACGCACATTCACAAACTGTCGAATTTCTATCAATAAGATTTCATTCATTATCGTTTGATCAAAGTTCCATAATAAATAAAGATTAAAAAAAAAAAGATTTTGCAAAAGTAAGTAATCCTCCCAAACAACATATTTAGTGAAACGAAACGCAGCAATTCTGACAACTTCTCAGCACGAATTCCTTCTGTCATTAACTTCACGGTCACGTCAATTAGGTTATGAAAATTACGCCCAAACTCATACAAAGTCAATAGAAAACACAATGCAAAATCCTCTCTTATAACTAAAGCAATAAAGTTTCATTCTGTTCTTTAACTTGTTTATTACATCATAGAAAATACAGCAAACTAGCGCGTGCCTAATAAAAAAATGACGACACTGAGAAAATATTTCCAGTTTGTCAAAACAAAGGGATTTACGGACGACGCATGAACGGGGTTGCGTTACGCAGTAGCTCGGAACCAGTACGTAACTGTGCCAGTGTCGCGTGGTGATTTACTAAAATGGCAGCAGCGTTCGACTCCCCTAAATATCAAAACAGTTTGATATGCTGCAGTCCGCGGACCGCCGATCGCGATGCGTATTCAAAATCATCATCCTCAACTTCTGGGTGCGTGTCAGCGGACGATAGCTTCGATTCACTAAATCAAATACCGAAAACAATAGCGACGAAAAAGTTGAAAATTCACAGCACAGCGTCGCGCGATGAGGTCGAAAAAGCTGTAAAACAATGCAAAGAACTCATTCTTAGCAGCCAACAGTGTTCTGATGAACGTAAATGGTTAGTCAGGTACCTAGTCGAGCTGAGATTACGCTTAGAAGACTTGAAAGACACGGATGGACAGCCTAGACTAGGTGTCTCTATAAAAGGTCATCATTTCAAGCAGCAAATCACACCGCAGAACAGAAAACAGTACTGCGATCATTGTAGTGGTGTTATATGGAGTATAGTCCAAGGCTCCTATATTTGTAGTGACTGTGGGTATCTCTGTCACTACAAATGCGTGGATTATGTCTGTAGAGTGTGCGCTCATGTTGTTATGACAGACAAAGGGTGTTTAGAGATGAACATTTGTCCGGAAAAAGGGTTAGCATCACAGAACTATAAGTGCGCTGAGTGTGAAACGGCCTTGACCTTCAAAGACACATGGAACGAGCCTCGATTGTGCGACTACACTGGCCTGTACTTCTGTGCAACATGCCATTGGAACGATCAATCAGCTATACCAGCGCGAGTCGTCCACAATTGGGACTGGGACAAGCATTACGTCTCCCGTCTAGCCTTCCAAATGTTGCAGTTAGCATGGAACCTGCCATACATTGACGTAGAAAGCATAAATCCAAAGCTCTTCAACTTCATAGCCGAACTAGAGTGGGTACACAAGATGCGAAAAGACTTAGAATGGATGAGGAGGTACCTATGCGCTTGTGGGGCAGGCACACACCTCCTGTCACCCCTTTTTATGCAGCTTGGGGATGTTAACAAAAAGTACAGCATGGGACATTTGCAGTCAATAAACGATGGCACCTTGGAAGCTCAATTAACTGTGTTGACGGAGTCCTGCCGAGCACACATAACTAGCTGCGCTTTGTGCTCTGGAAAGGGGTACTTATGTGAGGTTTGCAACAACAACGAAATACTTTATCCGTTTGATAGCGGTGCGATTATGTGTGGGAAATGTAACAGTATGTACCACAGAGGATGTTGGCTGCGTAAAGGACAAAAATGCCTAAAATGTGTTCGATTAGAAGCTAGAAAAATATCCCAAGTTGCTACTGATGATACAGATTCCAATCTCGAATATGACATAGACAAATTTGTTGAATGATCATTTTTTAAGTACAGTTTGTATTTTTTGTACATAATGTTATTTTTAATTTGCCAAATTGAGACATTATAGCCATATAGCTTGATGATACAATTATTTCAATTTAAGTACTGACCACTTGTAAAATTACATACATATATTATTCATTTTTTATGACATTATTAAAATGGTGCTGTAAATTTAATAGCAATAACATATAAAAAGCTTTGACAATTGGCATCATTTGAATAAGTAATGTAAATAAACACTTCCTTTTCTGTAATTGTAACAAGTAGAATATTTATTCAAATGACTAATATGTTAAAATTGTAGATAACATTCATACATAGTTTTTAGGTTTAGTTATTTTGACATTCTATTATTATTTAGAGCAAAAGAACTTCCGACATTTTATTTTTGTTTTTGTATAATTCATATTTTATTTGTATTTTTGTCTTGACTTTAATATCTTCGATTGTAATGCTGATATTACACATTTATATGAAAATCTGAAAAACCACAGGCATAGGTTACGTCTAGTCCATACTTAAAAAATTGCATCTATTTCTGTTGCCTAGTTTTCAAATGAGACCGGGACTATGTTTGTATGGAGAATGGAACGAAGAGACTTCTCTTAATAGTAGAGTGCATGTGCCGATATTTTTGATCACCTTGGCCGCTCCGAAATATTTGATGGCCACTGTACCTACACCAGATAAAAAAAAACTTCGTTTTGGCCAAAAAATTAAATACTATCAGTTACACTGTGATTTTGTATGTTTAATTTGTTACTACGCTAGCTTTAAGCAGTTGCATGTTTGTTCAATTTATATTTTACTTTGAAAATATATCATTGTACTGATAATGAGTTTGTTTAATTGATGCGTCAGTGATAACTGATGATTATTCATACATCTGCTTAAAATACCTACCCACTTATAATTAATCCATCCTTACTAATATAAAAGCGAAAGTAACTCTGTCTGTTATCTCTTAACTCTTAAACCGTTTAACAGATTAAGTTTAAGTTTTAACAGCTATCTACATACCAGGTTTCATCCAAATCCGTCAAGCCGTTTTAGCGTGAAGGAGTAACATTACATACACACACACATACCTACAAACTTTCGTATTTAGATTATAAGCAGGGTTTAATTTAACATCATATAGGCTGGGCTGATAATACCTAGTAGGTATAGTAGGAAGATACCTACTCACAATTTATTGTTATTATATTATATTAATTAAACCCAAGGCCAGTGGAGATAACTCGGTCAGATGCATTCATTGCGCACGCTTAGCTATGGTTTATTTAATTAAATCAATTAGAGAGAGACAGAGAGACGTTTATTTACACTTATTTGATACACAGAAAAAACACGTTAGGAAGAAATAATAATTTAAAAAAACATCGAATAGTATAAATTGGGGCCCACTCTGGGCGCTGCCAGAGCGTATTCAACGGTATCGGCAATTTAGGAAAAAATATTAGTTTTTCTTTTACAAATATACAATTTTACTCGCAAATGTGATGAAAAACATTGTATGTCGCACGGGCGGTACTAGAATTACGAACATCGACTCATTAAAGCCCTCAGTCTTCGACTTCGGGCGGGGTTTCGACTCTCGTTCGTAATTCCTTATTTACCGCCCTTAAGACACAATGTACTATTACTACTAGAGTTTACCCGCGGCTTCGCAAGCGTAAACTATTCGATCCGGTACAATTGAAATTTCGGGAGTTTATAAAATTCCCCTGGGAATTCCCAAAATTTGTATCGCGCCCTGGTCTTCATTGAGGTTGTGTTAAGAACTGTATAAAATTTCAAAACTGTAAGACCAGTAGTTGAAGTCTCAAGATTTTATCCCTATCCCGTGGGAATATCGGGAAAAAAGTAGCCTATATGGTTGAGCCGGGACCTTTTTATAGCGGCAGCACTTCTTATTGTTATTTTTCCTAATCTGTGTAATGGTCACTGCTGTTATAAATAAACTATTTTCTTTTTTTTATTCGACTGAATGGCAAACGAACAAGTGGGTCTCCTGATGGTAAGACATCACCACCGCCCATAAACATCTACAGCACCAGGGGCATTGCAGATGCGTTGCCAACCTAGAGGCCTAAATGGGATACCTCAAGTGCCAGTAATTTCACCGGCTGTCTTACTCTCCACGACGAAAACAACAGTGCAAGCACTGCTGCTTTACGGCAGGATTAGCGAGCAAGATGGTGGCGGCTTTCTTTACTTACTTTATTTCCTATATGTTTCATATATGTCCATACTTGTAATTATCTATTCTGTGCTAACTATGATGTTAGACGTTAGATAACAGACAGAACTATAATTATAGACTGGACTGTACCCAGACACGTGCTACCTAGATATAAAGGATAACAACTACACTTTGGATCTGCCCGTGCAGTCTTATCTACATATACCGTACTAGTGTTTACCCGTAACTTCGCACACGTAAATCGTTAGATCCAGCAACTGAACTGAAATTCAAGGATTTTTAAAAATTCCCGTGGGAATTCCCGAAATTAAATCGTGGTTTTCATTGACGTTAAATTAAAACACCCATGCTAAATTTCATGACTAAATCCAGCGGTTGTTATTTCGTGATTTTATCCCTATCCCGTGGGAATATCGGGATAAAAAGTAGCCTATGTGTTATTCCAGATGTCCAGCTATCTACATACCGAATTTCATGACTCTAAGTCCAGCGGTTATTAGTTCGAGGTTTTATTCCTATCCCGTGGGAATATCGGGATAAAAAGTACCATATGTGTAATTCCAGACGTCCAGCTACCTACATACCAAATTTCATGACTCTAAGCCCAGCGGTTATTATTTCAAGATTTAGAATACAATAACAATACAATACAAATATTCTTTATTGATCACCAAAAGCAGTACAGACATTACAAAAATAATAAAAAAACAGGTAGACAATAGGCGGTCTTATCGCTAAAAAGCGATCTCTTCTAGACAACAAATTTTTGAGAAATTAATTAATATGAACAGACAAATGTAGGTGGCAGAGATAACAGACGGGAGAAAAGTAGAATTAATAGACAATAAATATTAAAAACAATACAAAAATATAATATAAATTATATAAATAAACAAATACATTAAATATAATACTTATAAACTACATATATACTTAATACAAAATATCAAAAGGCCGCACGTGAGAAAAGGAATTTAAAAAGGAAGTTAAAAAAACAATATAAACAAAAAACAAAAAAATAGAGAAGGAACAAAGACCGGGGAACAAGTTAGTGAAATAAGTGAGCCTAGGAGGTCTTTAAAAACGGGAAGGGATTTTATCCCTATCCCGTGGGCGTATCGGGATAAAAGGTATCTTATGTTTTAATCCATGTTATAAGCTAACTTTTTCCCAAATTTCATTTCATTGGTAGATTTTTTTGACATTTATAAGCGCTTGTTATAGCCTAAATTGGAAAAAGATATTTTGACTAACTTTGACTTCATCCAAATCCGTCCAGCCGTTTTAGCGTGATGAAGTAACAAACATACTAACTCACTCGCAAACTTTCACATTTATAATATAGAGGGTATTCTGGCAAAACAGAATAATAAGTGCAAAATTAAAAAAAAATATTGTTACATACATAAGCATACTCCATTTTACTGCTTTATTTACGAGTATATCTAGCAAAACCGTTAAATAAATAAATATTGTGCACTTAGCTTATCCGGTTCTGCCAGAATACCCTCGATATTAGTAGGATTTGGTGACAGCCCGCTTATCGGGAACGGGCTGCAGAGCCTCGAGCATCGTCGTAGGGTTGCTTGTCTGTCGGTTTTTTACCGGATACATTTTGGTGTGTGCGCAGGAATTACATGATCTTATTCCTCCGTCTCCATTTTGCCAAAGGACTTCCAGGCGGGAGGAGCGTCTTCGCCCTTATGTAGTTAGCGTTCCGTTGGCCCACACGACGGTTTGCTTCATCTTTCATAATGCGAACTGCTAAGGAATGGAATTCGCTCCCGTCGTCTGTATTTCCGCATAAATACAATCTAGGGCTCTTCAAGGCTAGAGTGAATATGAGATAGGGGTAATCACGGACAGTTTTATGTAAAAAAAATATGTGATCACTCGACGTTTCTTCCAACATCCTACTAATCCATACTACTATTATAAATGCGAAAGAGAGAGAGAGAGAGATAGAGAGAGAGAGAGAGAGAGAGAGAGAGAGACAGAGAGAGAGACATTGAAAATGTGTGTGTATGTGTGTTTGTGTGTTTGTACTATGTTCGTATGTTTGCCCGTCTCTCACGTCGAAACGGAGCGATGGATCGACGTGATTTTTGACATAGAGATAATAAGATTATGGGCCAGAGAGCGACAAAGGCTACTTTTTATCCCGGAAAACACATCTTTTGAACTACATCGGTTTTGATCTACAACTTGACCAACATCATAATTTTTGACCATACAAAAACTTGACGCTGTGAGAAGGCAGCCCACGCTAGCGCAACAGAATGCAGGTAATGTTCTAGCTTTTACCGCACACCCTTTGAACTACATCGATTTGGATCTACATCTACAACTTGACCAACATCATAATTTTGACCACGCAAAAAAGTTGACGCTGTGAGACTGCAGCCCACGCTAGCGCAACAGAATGCAGGTAATGTTCTAGCTTTTACCGCACACCCTTTGAACTACATCGATTTTGATCTACATCTACAACTTGACCAACATCATAATTTTGACCACACAAAAAAGTTGACGCTGTGAGACTGCAGCCCACGCTAGCGCAACATAATGCTGCTAATGTTCTAGCTTCGACCGCAAACACCTTTTGAACTACATAGATTTTGATCTACAACTTGACCAACATCATAATTTTTGACCACACAGAAAAATTGCGACCGTGAATGCACGGCAAATGCAAAAATTTGCAAATGTGCAAAAATAGCTTTTCACTGCTGCAAGAACACAAATATTCATGAAGGTATCTAGGAGTTCATCTCCTGGCCTCACCTGACATTCAAAGCAGCAGCACGGGTCGCGGTAAGAACGCGAAAGGACTGAGTCCTTTAATGACTTGAGATTGCAGTCGGCGCTTACGAATGTGCCGACGTTATTTTCATATCCATGACGCTAATTATGATAACTCAATAGATAGGTTTTGATCTACGAGTATTTGACCAATGTCCTAATTTTTGACCGCCAAAATTATTTACGACAGCTTCGTCCTGATCTCGACCTCTGAACCACTGTTTTTCATAACACGTGGTACCCTAGCATGGGCGCACCCAGGGGGGGGGGCAAAGAGGGCCAGCTGCCCCCCTCCCCCTTTGGATTTTGTTTACATCCCTACTAACTATCTACTGTTGTCGATAAAAGTTCTTATTTTCAATACAATATAAATGTGGATTTTGACTAGGTGCTTATAAAATTTGATGTGCCCCCGCCCATGTACCCTAGCCATCATACTAGGGAACAACTTGTAACTCTAACAGCATAATACCTTGTATATGTTATTGCTTGATTTCATATTGTTATTTCTTTTGTAAGAGGCTTATGAAAATTTTATTATTATATTTCAAGGACTCATCTGACACTCGAAGCAGCGACACGACTCGCGGTAAGTCTCGGCGACGCTACTTATAATCACTAAATAAATGCGCTTTGACCGCAAACACAACTTTTGAGCTACATAGGTAGGAGCTTTGACGACCAGATGGTCTAGTGGTTAGAGAAGCTGACTACGATACGAAGCTTGAGGTCCCGGGTTCGATTCCCGTGCCGGGGCAAATATTTGTATGAAAATAGGAATGTTTGTTCTCGGGTCTTGGGTGTTTAATATGTATTTAAGTATGTATCTATCTATATAATTATATTAATCCGTTGCTTAGTACCCATAACACAAGCTTTGCTAAGCTTACTTTGGGACTAGGTCAAATGGTGTGAATTGTCCCGTGATATATTATATTATTATTATCTATTATATTATATTATAGGTTTTGATCTACAAGTCTTTGGCCAATATCATAATTTTTGACACAAATAATTTATAATAGCTCCATCTCAGGGACTCACCTGACACTCGAAGCAGCGGCACAACTCCCGGTAAGTGCAGGTGGTGAGCGCGACCTCTAACCGCTTGATAGCACGCGCTGTGAGACTGCAGCCGACGCTTACGAAAGTAGCAGCATTATGTTCATACCCAGTGTTAGTTAGTATGACGCTACTTATTTATGATCACCCAATAGATAGCTTGAGCTTTGACCGCAAACACAGCTTTTGAACTACATAGATTTTGATCTATGACTTTTTGACCAACATCATAATTTTTACCCCACATTTACAAAATTAGTAGACCGCCTATTGTCTGATTTTTTTTATTTTTGTAATGTCTCTGTACCGCTTTTGGTGATCAATAAAGAATATTTGTGTTGTATTGTATTAGTTTTTGACTGCTGTAATAACATAAACACGCACATAGTTGATAATGGCGGCTATAAGTTCATCCCACGGACTCACCTGACACTCGAAGCAGCGGCACGACTCCCGGTAAGTGCAGGTGGTGAGCGCGACCTCTAGCCGCTTGAGGTAGCACGCGCTGTGAGACTGCAGGCGGCGCTTGCGGCGGGCGAGCGACGCGAGGGCGCCCAGGACCGACACGCGCCGCCGCCCGCCCTTCGCTTTCGGTGTGCTGAGGGCAAATGTTACATTCAGCGTCGGAATTATAACGTAAAACTTGTTTAGAATAGTTAACAGATTGTACTGTACTAGATGTTCGAACCTGTCAGGAGTAGCGTTGAGTTGCGCGGGTCGTATGTCTTGCTCTTCGCATAGCGCCGTCTCGCTCGGCCGCCGCTTCGCGCGACGCTTCACACCCGTGTCTTTGTTGTCGTTCACTGAAACAAACAAATAGATTGTACAACAAGAGCATAAAACGACCCATTTTGCCCAAGGCGTTCATATAGCTGGTGGATATAGTGGATAGACACGTCGAGGGGAAAATGGGTTTAATGCTCGAGTTTTATTCTCTGCTTTTCACTTAGATTGCGAGGAAATTAAATAGCAACATTGGAAACAATAATTCACTTTCTATGTACCTTTTATTTTTTATGTATTATTATAATAATTCTATTTTTTAATTTTACTGATTTATTATGTCATGATTGGTTTGATTGATTTTTAGTATGTCTGTATGTAAACTCTTTATTGTACAATTATGAAAATATAGATGTACATACAGACAGTGTTTAGTGAAGAGAAAACTTAAATCGGTTGAAAATTGGATTTATAGTGATTGTTTGAAAAATCTTTATACCTGTCTCTTTCTCAAACGCTTTTCTCTATCCAGCAAGTATGGCGCTACTGGCCTGTGACGTCACATGCCGTCTTTCTCTGTCTAATCTTGAATTTCAAACCTTTATAACTTTGTTATTTGTAAAGGTAGCTTAGTAATTGTTTCTCTATTCGATAACAGGCATTGTGTAGTTTTAATTTATAAAACATATACAAAATAGTCAAATACCGTATACGGACCAAATTGGCGGGCGGAGCGATGGGGGACCCAGAGCTCTTTTTACGTGCGTTGACTTGTACAGTCAAGGAATTTAATTCATGGGCCACAAACACTATGTCAATGGTCAAAAGTCGCGTGCGCCATCACTATAACCATGTCTTTTTAATACAAGAGGGGGAAAACGAGAATGCGGGTCGCCTGATGGGAATCAATCACCGCCGCCCATGACGCCCATGGACACCCGTAACACGAGGGGTATTACAGGTGCGTTGCCGACCCTTTGAGAGACTGATAGGATCTTTTTTTGTATGCTCCAAAGCATAAGCTATCTAGTCATAGTATGTCCTACCTAAATGCTGTAATCCCACTAAATATTAAATGCAAAAGTTTGTGAATCTGTTTGTTTGTTACCTCTTCAAGTCTAAGCCGCTGAACCGATTTAGATGACATTCAGTATACATGTAGTTTGAGCCCTGGGGAAGGACATAGGATAGTTTTTATCCTGGAAAATTGCATAGTTCCCGCGGGATAGTGATACGGAAACGAATTCTACGCAGACTGAGTTGCAGGGAACAACTAGTTGCTTAACACTCACTCCTGGATGGTATGGATCTATTGGATGAAAGAGATCGCTCTGAAGTGATAAGGCCGCCTATTGCTTACCTCAGAAAGTCTCTGTGTATATATATACCTGTTTTCTGTACTATAAAAAGTTATTGTATTGTATTGTACGTTTGATTCTGAGTGAACCACTTTCAGAAGAAGCGATGCGGATTTACAAGTTCATTGGACAGGCCTTTGCATCCAGAGACTAGGTTTTGGTACAAGGGAGAGTGTAACATGTACCTGAGGCTCCCCATGAGGCTGACATAGTCACATTTAGTGTACTAAAGCCTTGTTAAAACAAAAGAAAAAAAAAACATTCACTCACCAATAACTTCAGGCGCCTCGCTGTATCCCCAGTTGCTATGCTCTCCTGTATACTCCACTTCGTTGTTTTGTGAGTCTGTCTGTTCCTTGTTCCACAACTCATTAACTGCAGTGGAGTTCTGGTAGATGGTCTCCGTTGACGCATTACCGTTTTCCACATCAAATGGGCGGTCAGGTTGTTGTAAAACCT
This sequence comes from Choristoneura fumiferana, assembly GCF_025370935.1. Lineage (NCBI taxonomy): Eukaryota > Metazoa > Arthropoda > Insecta > Lepidoptera > Tortricidae > Choristoneura > Choristoneura fumiferana. The sequence continues at coordinate 9,011,745 of NC_133498.1, read as the reverse complement.
GGAAATAAGGCTTTACTAATAAAAGGCGATCCAGCAGACCTAGACGGCGATGGTGGGATAAACTGGACTACTTCAAGAACTAAAGGGACTGGCCCTTGTATGCAGTGGACAGAGAACAGCGGAAGTATCGGGAGGGGGCCTTTGCTCACCAGTGGGATACAGTAGGCTAATAATAATAATAAACTAGTAAAATTTTCGCTCAAAGAAATTTAAGAAAACAGAAAATATAAGAAAAATAATAGTCTAGCTAGCTCACAACTTTTATTGGATAATTTAATGCACAAAAACCTTTTATGGAACTAAAATCTCATGTTTTTAAATCAGTAAGTAGGTATTAAAGCAGAGTATAGGTAAGTATGATGTTACAATTGAAATGAAACTTCAACAGTACTTACCTATACACTTACAGACACACCACATTAAAATTACCTGATAATGGGCTCTAGTCCCTAAAAAGAACACTGCTCCGGAGTTGCTGGCATTCATCATTACTGGAACAAATAAATACATATTTAAAAAACACAAATAATCACCTAAACGATTCGCAAATGCAAAATGTAATTAAAAATTAAATTAAAATTGTATACCACTCTAATACCTTTAACGCAGTGGCCTTCGTTACTGAAAATATTTAAATAAAATAATAGAAAATGTCCTAAAAATAAAAATAACACGCATTTCGTTTGAAGACCATGTTTAAATTATAACCAATACATCAATGAATCATACTTACTTACGTAAATAAAAAACACATATAAAATATTTTAAATTATATTACCTTCGCTGTGTATTCTTCGACGTTTATAATCTTCGTACAATACGCGAATTACGTAATATTTAATATCTTTTCGTTAATTCCAATATTTTTTAGTTTTGTTGACAGCTCGTCGCAATGACGTTTGAAATGCGCGCGCATGTTCAGGGTTGCAATTGAAATAAAAACTACCTCTTTTCGGGTAAATCAAAGGATAAGCTAATGATAAGGTGTATAACGGTCCTAAATTTAAAAAAAAACATTTTATTCGAACATGATGCAAGAAGCGTTTTTAATTTTAGTAAAGAAGGTAGTTTAGGTACATTGATAATGCCAGAAAATCAATGCGTTACCACGAGCGTTGACGAATATTTGCTGAATCATCAATTGATCCTAAATATAACAAAATAGTATTTAAATAAGTTCATACTTAAACGTGCTTCAATCATTGCCGTTAAAAGTTGCAGATTTTTATGAGTAATGACGTAATTCAATGAATATCTCCTAGAAAAAATATACTTATCCTGCCTATCTATTGTTATTTACCATATTTATATTGCGGTAATTATACTGCATTTCGCATGTTTGTTTTATGTCAGTTTTGGAATCGTTAGGTCTGCATAATAATTAATTATGTATAATACATATGGATAAGTCCGCCTTTGTACGAGTATCAAAGTTTGTCAATTGTATTTTGTTTCTTTTCTTTTGCACAATAAAGAGTTTACATACGGTATACATACAAATATATGTAAGGTATTTGTAAATTTGTATGTGTAGTGTACAATCAATGTATCATCTTCCAAATTGACAAGTAAATAGGTAGTGGTCCTAATAATTACAAAGATAAACAACGTAGTACAGTGTTTTCCAAAGTTGTCGAGATCGCGCATCATCCAGAGAGTAATAACTTTCATGGCACAACAACAAACTATACCTACAGGTTTCTGGAGCCCCCGATATTTGTATGCGAGTCTTATGATACCAACCCCAACTGGTGAGTCGATAACTTATGGGAAGTTTGAGAAATACTGACGTTATAACTTGTTTCAAATCGCAGTTGACAAAAGAAATAAGTAACTGAGAGATAAAATAATTTGCAACAACTAAGGATACAATTTAGGAAGTGCTTATTTAAATGTGTAGTCAACTACAAAGACATGGAAACGGCCAAAATTTAATAAAGTCGTGTACACATATTCTTGTAACTTAAGACGTTATCTTTGTAGTTGACTGTATTTAATACCTACTTTTTTTCTTATTTGTGTATAAAAATTACAAAGAATGTTCATTATTTCACTAGGACCTTGTAGTTTAACCTTAAAAAGTTTTTAAGTAGTCATTAATTCATTTAAAAGTATGTCTTTTATCATTTATCATCATCAGGAGTATCAGGACGCATATGTCAATTTTTTTTTCATCCCATACCATATATACGTAATTTTGGAATTCAGTGACAAGAGCCCAAGTCGTGAAGAATTTTTATGTCACAGTTTAATGAATCACATTTGACATAATTATTATCTACTAACGGGATGTAGAATACGATTATCTAAATTACCTTTAATGAGCTCTCCATAAATATAACTATTAATATAAATTTCGGGAACTCATTACCTAAAGCTAATCATGGCCTAGATCTACAATAAGTACCTATGTCAAATTTGTTAGTCATAAATTAAAATAAAGTCCAGTAAAAAATACAAATATTTCCAAAAAGGAGTCAAATCTACCTCACCGGTGCTGTAAGCAGTCATTCTCAAGTTCAAGCATTCGTCATTCTAGAGTGTCGCGGGTATCCAAATACAGTCTAGCAATTTCTTCTAGTCGACAGAATGGCAAATGTTGAAGTTAACACAACATGAGAGAGGGTCTGAATTTGGGTGTGTGTGCACTTATGTGGAGTGGCTGCACAGACCGCTCTACCGTGAGGTATAGGACTCCCCGCTTAGTCTGTTTGCCGCGTTATTATATACGGAGCGAGCTCAGAAACTTCGATAGCGCGATGTAGAACAACTGAGTAGGATGAAGAAACAGAGGCTGCATAAAATTCATGACTACTAAAATCGAATTTTAAAGTTATGTGAAGATTGGCGCCGCCGACATAGAACGGAGGCAAGGGATAGCTGTAACAAGCCATAGATAGATTAGATTAGATATATTTATTACCTAATGAGAAAATACATTACAAATACATGTCAGGTAATTATAAGAAATTCACTAAAGTATATGATAGTGGTGAAGCTTTTATATTTAACTCCTCAAAGACCGTAAAGCGCGTCGTTATGTTAAAAGATCAAAAAAGATTGTGTTGAGTCGTGTCGAAAAGCCAGTTCCTTACAAATACTTAAATACGTGAACTTAGAGGAGGCATTAATGAAATGATATTCTCACACTTAAAATTTATACCTATAATAGAATACCGTGACTGATTGATAGACTATACACTGCCTAAACCACTGGAGAAAAACTTGAAATTTGGCAGGTAGGTTGGTAACTTGACCACCATAAAGGTGCACTGAGAATGGATTGTACGAAATTCTGATGAGATAGGAAACTAGCCAATTCTTTTTCTGACTACGGGGGTGAAGTTGCGGTATTATGCTAAGGTCATTGTGGAAATCATTTTTTTTTGTAATATTTATAGAACTACATTGGCATCGATGCCACATATCCATGACTACAGAATCTTGATAAACTTGTCATCTTTCAATATTCCAAAAAAAATGATATCATAGTCTTCACAATAGTACCTAAGCTTAATCCTTAAAGACTCTATATTTCCTAATATGGATCTAATTCATGAGAATAGTTATAGTAAGAAAGCATGATGTATCTGACCTACTCTACTCTACTGAACCGACTGTGGAGGGGTTCGATCAGGTTTCTTCAATGCACACTGTTAAGGGGATTGTCCGACAGCACAGTACATACAGGTTCTATAGATACTCAGTTGCAAAACTTGTAAACATAAAATATAGTTCAAAGGATAATTGCTCCAACAACTGCCTACTGTCTACCCTGCTTTTAACTCACTATTCATTTGTGGTGATTAATTAACAAACCAATGGAGAGGGAGGCATGTGCCCAGCAGTGGGACGTATATACGGGGGATGAGGATGATGAATTAAATTACTGGCATGGTTAAGTTACAGAAATACGTTACTTTAACCTCCCTGTTTGGCACAACAAATATAAATTAAAAATGTAACTCTTAGCAGAAATAAACTTTTCTATCGATCTATCTATCTTAAAAAAACTGGCTGCCGATAACACACTGTATAAACTTTATCCTCTCTTGGCACCTTGCTGAGGTGGGCTTTGGGAAAGGGTGGTTACAAGACACACGTATTATGGATTATATTATTCAAATTCAAATTCATTTATTTACTTGAGAAGCGGTTACAATGGTTGTTGTTCTATAGGTACACAGATATAATAATTCGCCGTTCAGCGCTCTCGCCGGCGACACCAGCATGTAAATATTTTTGCACTTTTTTGAAATTTATTAATATTAATATTTTTATGTCATTGGGAATTCAATTAAGTATATTTGCAGCCACACAATAACAGTTCCTTTTGCGTAATTTTGTTGATATTTTCTGTAGTACTAGTCTTTTGGTGTATCTAGTGTGTATTTATTATTACAATCACATGGAGTCGATACTTGACTAATAAGTAACAATCAAATACTAAAACATGCATTTTAAGTCCTGTCTATTTTGAAAAACTGAAATAAATAGTTTAAAATAACGGTTTAGTTATTCTCCTTAAGAAAACTGTTAGCGGTTATGCTGAGATTTAGAAATGCATGCGTTCATGCTTGAGTGATATTTCCACTTTGTGCGTAGCAAATTATGTTGCACTAAAGCCAATCTATAGCAACTCTTTAAAAATATATAATAAAAAAATCGTGAAATAATAATGTAGAAGTAGGTGGGGACTTCGCTCTATCGCATTAGGATCTTAAAATTCACACAAAGCAGTTTCGCTTATCCTGCATTACAGTATAGCTAAAGATTGCCTTTTCCTGTCGACGTCTGTGTTCCCAGAAAAGTACAATCAGACAGTCTTCACATCCAGATTTAACTGGTGTTTACTGGAAACTGAACTGGTAGGCCACATATTCGCATTTTTATAGATATAAAGAACACACGACAAGCGTTAAATTGTCTAAAAAATTATTAAGCGATGATCGCTTGCAAGGTAGAATTATTTTATTAAGATCCCTGTGACACTAGAAATGATAGCTCTAAAACTTGGTTGTTTTTAGGGTCCCGTTCTCAAAAGGATCAAACGGAGCCCCATTGCTATCACTCACATGAGTCTGTCCGTCCGTTCATATGTCCCTGTCAAGAAGGTTTTACAGCGAAATGGTTAAAGTAGCAGTCTTAAAATTTTCACAGTATAAATATACTGATGACCCAAAGTCGTACCAATTGTCAACAAACATTTTAAAATATTATAAGGGGATTACGAAAAAAAAATTTGACCTATCCCATCGAGTGCCCAACATTTTGTTTAGAACTTATAGAGTAGATAAAAACTATATTTATTGTTTTAAAAATATTGGAAAACAAAGGAATGAGAGCCACCAAAGTCAGCTACTTTCACAAAGTTTTGTACCATTTTTTTTTAATTTCCGTTGACCTATGTACTTGGAATTTGGTTATGTGTATAATTACGTATATTTTACTAAAAAATAGGAACATATTGTGAAATCATATTTTCTTTGAAATTCCTTCCTTTTTTAGAAGTTGACTAAATTGACCCATACTTACTTCGTACAATTTGTTTAAAGGTAGGGCTCTCCTAACACGAGATATTTAAAGATATGATATTTAAGGCTGTTTAAAATGTACTGTGATGTACTATATTCTGACATAATTATACAAAATTTTTACGGGAATCTCGATGTGTGAGTCAGACTTCCACTTGCCTTTTTCCATGATCCATGAATTTTATCGTCGTAATTACAGGGGTCGCCGTAAAATGATTCTACCATATTTATCAATGATTGACAACGTTCCACTACTGTGGGTGTTTAAAGGAGGGAGTCTGTTCTGTAGACCTAAATTATTTGAAGGGACGAGGGTACCATTACTACATATACTTAGTCATTATTAAGGCTGCGTTCCAACCAGAGATGGGCGAGGATGTGTTTCGAGGAAAAAAAATAAAGTTGTCATAAGTATTTAGCATTCCTAGGAATCTTGTGTAAACTATATAATTTGTTAAATGTAGAGCGCTTAAATCTTTCAAGTATCGAGTTTCTGAAGAGTGTTCATCTGCACCAGATTGGCATTTAAGATACATGGACAAAGCAGGGTAGCTAAAACGTGGGAAAGTTTACCACGATATCATACTAAACTCTACTATTTCTAATTATTCACTAATGAACTCTATGATACCAATTAAAGATACAAAGTCATCAGTAAAGCATAACACTAGATCAACATTCATCTAAACGTCATTTGTGTGCGGTTGTTGCGAAGCCATTGACTTTATTTATAGCCATCAATTCCTTTTACGTGAAGCGTGACGTAGCGACGTTAATGGTACGTGGGTGTAACAGTCCGCGGCTTGTACGCACAAGGAGCAATGTAATAAGACGGCATTTTCTAGTTCTTGATTCTCGAAACATAGCAAAAGTAGGTAGTATAATGTATTGTAAGGTGTAGGGATGTTTTGTAAGTATTTTACTTCACATGATACAATAGCGCTGTTTAAGGCTAGAGCGTATAGGACGTTACTCAACCACACACACTACACACAGACAGATCTTGCCTGAACTCACCATCACGTGCGATCAAGGTCAATCACTTTAAAATTTAAAAAATAAATATGTTTTAGGAATTCTCGCCAAGTTCATTGACATTGATTGCACGTATTTTTTTAGCTGCAGAAAATAGTGTTCTTCTGTTCCTTCCCCAAGATCAAAATTTCATAAACCGAACATTCTCCTCATGTGCGTACCTAATATCGCAACATCGACGTTGGCAAAATACGTCTTGCTAAAAACAGCAAGTGAAAGCCATTAAAAAAAATAGTGTTTTTATATTATAGGGGGAAAACGAGCAGGCGAGTCATCTGATGGAAAACAATCAATTCTAAGTTACGATAAATTCACTAGTTCCGAGCTAGATCGTAAGAAACCTTCCACAAACTCCACTAAACCCGTCGTTTGAAAACATAAATTGAGGAGTTACACACCTTTGCTTACCAGCGCACTTGACCCACATTACCTCACAGCTACGTCACGCCAGCCAACCAATCAGATGGCTGGGTCTACATCGCGCTGACGGAGTTTTTGAAGTTGGCGATATAAATACAAATTATTTAGACTCTACATCGGGGAGTCCAATGCTACACGGGAAACTGGTCGTGGTGGAGGGCCGGTCTAAGCCTCCACCATCTGAATATGTCGTCTCGTATGGGTTCGTCATGTATGGGTTTAATATAAAATGATTTAAAAAAATATTGACAAACAGCAAAATGATGAAAATGGGACTAGTTCCCACACATACCGATGTAGCGGCTTTGACTCTCTTTTTATTAATTTGTACGATTTGAATTATGATTGGTTGTAACTCGCAACTTTATGCCAATAGTATAGTAAAACAGTTTTTTTTGTTTCAGTTTTATTTAGATAGTTTAATTTGGCAATGTCTTTTTTTCTCCTTTTTTGTAATTTCCTATAGAACATCAAATTAGCCAAAAATAGATTCATAAAAGAGGCATACCTACTTATTAATTTATAAATGAGTGAAAGGCTAAATTTCAAACAGTGCGCTAATATAAAAACAATCATTTTTTGACTTAATTCATGATTAATAGTCACAACAATAAAATAATAATTCCTCAAGCCATCTAACAATAACGGAGTCAAATTATACAAAATGTAGAGTCAGACGTTAAATAAAGAGTACGTTGTTTTAGTGACTTTTTTTATTGATTAACCAAAATATTATTCAAGAAATTTATTCAGTCTTTATAAAATACAAGTGTATTCTAAAATCATGTTGCATAAAAGAGGAAGTCAAATCAGCTACTACAGTGTGGGTGAGACCGAAGTCTCTCTTTATCATTTTTCTTGACATTATTTACCATATATGAATTGCTTAATACGCTTCAACATATCTGATGGCAAGGAATCAGACCGGCTCCCTGCCAGCACCGGCCCACAGAGTAGCTACGGACCTCCCGAGACGATCCTCTAAAAACTTTCTTATATACCGACGCGCTTATAAAACTCTGATAGCGCGATGCAGAACACGAAATTCAATTGTTTTTTACATGAAAATGAGAGATCAAACGAAAAAATTGCTTTCAATTTTGAATTGATAGTAACAAAGTGCTTTTTATTCTTAAATTTAAACTTGGTTTTGTGACGTGTATATGGTAAATAAAGCATTTGTTACTTTTTTGACGTCTTCAATGGAGTTTTCTGTAAGTAAGAGCGAGATAGAGTAACCGGTGTTGATGTTTAATACGCTCGACCAATAGCAAGCTACAGGTAAAAAGGTCAAAGTTTCATTGATTTTCGCCTTTCGGAGAAAGATAGAAGTTACGTGAGTTGGCCATCTGGTCTTGCAGTAAATTTTTCAATAATCGATAAAATCTACAAAGGCTCCCGTACTATGATGTCAGTTTTCACCACGTTGTCATTTTATCTGCCGAAATCATCTCAGTCGAAAATCTGTATTAATAAGTTATGTTCCTCATTTTATTTTCACAATCCATTAAAATATTCACAGTTTAATAATAAAAGTGTGTTTTTGATATGATTTTTGTCAAATATTGACTACACTTAGAGCAAAATTGCCTTAACCTACTTATTTATTTCTGTGATCAAATTATGTGACATAAATTTATTTATAGTCAATTATAAAAATAATGATGGAAACTTAATAACGTCAGGTGAAAAGGACGTGAGGTGAGTTGAGCTCGTAGTACCTCCGATGAGTCATCGTTCCAATGTTTGCTTTGTTTGCCACTGCCACGTTTGAGTAGACGCCATATTAATTGAAAGAACTTTGACAAAATTATAAAACAAATTTATTTTGAAAAGTTGTACTTTCAGGTTCGTTTTAATTTTTAAAATAACTCTAATCTCAAATTAACATGATTATAAAATAAAATTGAATATTGGAATTAACATTGGGGTAAATTTTACTTACTGGCAGCATTGACACTATGGTACAAATCGTAAATCGGTGTACGACATAGAGATTTTTACCGTGGTATGGTATTATCAATCTGTAATGGCGTCGTATTTCAGTTATTTGTGTTGAAATTACAGTCGGATGCCTACTTTCTTCACAGTTTAAAGCTTTTATATTACTGCCCGTGTTCAAACATCAACAATAATCAATTGTTGCCATCAAAAGTAAGTAGATTGTTGCAATAATAATAAACTTAAAAACATCGTTATGTAGAAACACCGATTTCATTGGTGTTGCAAGATTTTTTTGAAAACATTTTGACATTTACTCACTACTTATTACTTACTGTTTATTTTGGTAAAATTTGCTATTTATTTCTATAAGTATTCGCATGTGTTGAACACATTGTCTTCGTTGGAGTTTGACGGTGTTTCCAACCTAAATATAACCAAGATGTCCAAGTATAAAATTATTTTTACAATTACCCTATACTTTTCTGAAACTGCATTACACGCCAGATGGCCAGATGCATTAGATCAGGGTCTCCTGAACTGTGAGTGGCGACGCCCCGGGGCATCATGTCGCTCTCCCAGGGGATTCGCGGCGGTCTCCTAGAGGCTTTCCATGACCATACACTCAGCCATCAGGCATGGGAGGCCTATGTCCAACAGTGGACGTCCTACAGCTGATATGATGATGATGACGTATTTTTTTTACAATTTAAACGTTAAATTATTAATAAGTTTTTGTAAAAAAAAACATTTTTAATACAAGCTTTTTTACAGACTGTACTTTTTGTTGACTGTACATGCATTGTGATCCAAACTATATTTCCGTACCTAATTTCAAGTCAATCCCATAAACCGTTGAGGAGTGCTACCCTGCAGAGATGATCCTGCCAGGACCACCAGGACGTCACTGCCAGATTATTGCATTGTCACCAGATTTACATAAGTATGCCAAATTTCAAGTCAATTCAATCACTGGAAGTGGGTCAAATTTAACTTGCAAAAGCTTGTAAAAAGTTTGGATAGCCCTTTCAGTTTAATACGATTGCAAGATTGCAACTAATTAGTCGGTTTTCCAGCAGTCTCCCAGCTGCTGAAGAATAAAACTTGTACACTATTTTATTATTATTAGCTTTGCCAGACTACTCAGTTCATTGATAAAATCTGTGGCAACAAGCACAAAAAAAATATTTTGTACAAAACTTGCTGTAAATGATCGAAGCCCTAAAAGTTGACCTGTGTTGGGGGACACCACCTTTCCTTAGGTAACATAAGGTTTATGTTATTTAAAAAAATAATGATTTAACTATTCTATTATAGGTCAGCATCATGTCGGATGAAGAGCAGGTCATCACAGAGACGCAGGTTCTCACAGCAGATTTTAAAGATGGTAAATATGGTACACAGCAAAGGTCACACAGATGACAATGCAAAATAACTTAATAAATATATTTATTTTAGGTTTCATGCAAAGGCTGATCCAGTTTTATAGCTAGGCACATCGTCAAATTCTAGTAACTTTTTTGTAAATAAAACATTTAAACTTAAGCGGCAATTACACCGCATAACAAACCGCAAAAGTGTAAAGAACACGGTAGTCGGCCGTATTCGGCGAGCGACAGCTACCACCGCCTTAATATGGCCGCCACAGTAGACGGACAGACTAATGTAACGGCACCGGTAGTTCGCCGAAGTAGTTTGAAACAAATTCGGCGACCGCATTAAGTGAACGACGCAGTGTAATAGCCGCTTTTTTGTCCCAGAGAGATTTTATTAAAATCAACCCAGACCAGGGCCCAGGTGCGGGTGGGGCGGTAGGGGTCATGATCATGACCCGTGCCCCTCAGTTGATCTGCCTTTATTTTTATGTGAACAGACTTACTACACAAAACTATCTATATTTTAGGCCAACTGGAGATAGTAGAGGTAACACCGTATGACAATGAAGGGGGCAGTGAACACATCCTGCCGGACATGTTGGAAGGCAGCGAGGACACGGAGCAGAAGGACCTCGGTTACCAGATCCTGGACTCTAATAGCTCTAAGATGCTGATGAACATGGACGTCCTCAGCCTCACTCTGGTCAAGTGAGCCAAACTCTTTATTGTACAGTCAACTACAAATATAGATGAACAGAATAAAAAAAATATCAACAAACATTTTCTTTCTTCACAGATGTGGGGACGGGGATGGTGAGGAGTCCTATCGCCTCGTGACCGCCCAGGAGGCGGCGGAGGGGGATTTGGGGGGCGTGACCTGCGTCCTGCAGACCAGTGACAATGAGGATGGTAAGACCATGAATCCCAGACTGGTGACAACCAGATGGCCAAGTGGTCTAACCTGACTACGAAGCTTGAGGTCCCGGGCTCGATTCCCGGTTGGGGCAGATATTTGTATGGAAAATACAAATGTTGGTTCTCGGGTCTTGGATGGTTAATAAGGGGTTGTGTCAAACAGCTAGTCTAGTGCCGTAAGATACGCAGCCAAATAAGTGGTCTACCAATTTTTAAAAAGTTCCTATCAAATGAATATGTCGCTAAAGTCGAACTTTCAAGTAGACAGTCACATCTATTGGCATTATTTTTTTATGAGATGCAAACGATTATTAACGTTAGGGTGGTAGACCACGTATTTGGCTGATGGTATATAGATGTCAATGAATCCGGTACTGAAAAATTATGGTATTCACAGATGGGCAAAACGCATATGTGGGTAAGAAGCAGTTATATCTGACCAGCGAAAATCAGGACCAGTATGTGATGATGAATGGAGAGGACGGCCCTGTGGTCATGCTCAAGTCTGCTTTAGAGCATACCGTTAACAAGCAGCAAAAACCCAAGGTGAGCAGTGTTTTTTTTTCCATTAACTTACTTAATTAATTTAGTGGTTTTTTTGCGTTTATTGCTCACAATTAGGTAATGATATACACAGTAGGGTACCTACTCTTAAACTAACTTAACTTACTAACTGTATTTCCTACGAAAACACAAGCTATGAAACATGGATATACAGAAAAACCAGAAAAATAGACCAGCGCTGGGAAATATATAGATTTCACGGGATGACCGTAAAAGTATCAAAAATTTGGAGTTGAAAATAAAAAATACAAAAAGACTCCAAAAAGTAATCTAACTAACTGTATGCGGGATTGTTTATGTGGTATTAAAATGTTTTTGATAATGAAAATATTTGTTCCAGAAACAACTGTCTGCGGTGGAGTTGTTGGAAAAAGCGAAAACTATTCAAAAGGCGAAGTGAGTCATTACCATCTATTATTTAAACTGGTCTTTGATTGCGGTTTCGTGCGCGTAAACCAGGCCTAGCAATGAGGGCTAAAAGACAGGCGAAATAGCGATAGATACCGTTAGTACCGTTGGTCCGTTTGACCACAAAACAGAAAGGTCAGAAGTCAATCTCATAATACTTCACTTTTCATACCTACGCTTGGCGGACGCTCTAGGGTTGTCAACTATGGCTTATGCTCAAAAAACTATTGTGGCAGTGGCACTCGTATCTAGTTGTTTGATTTATTGTTGAGAATAAAACGGGAAGAATGGAAATATAAATTAATAATAACTAAATAATAAAATATCTTGCGACGATTTCGACATCGGCGAAATGCACGATTATTATATTTTAAAGTGTAATAAATTCGCATTCTCCATTATTGCACAAAAAACGCCCCTTGGTGTTGCAGGTGTCTATGGGCGTGATCTCTTACTACTTGACCACTTGCTCGTTTGCCGTCCCGTCAAATAAAAAATAAATAAAAAAAGTTCACAGCGCGTGTCTCAAGCACATGGCACTCGCGCTCGCACTGGTCCCAACCGGTCCGAGATTTCGTGTCCGTGAGCAATGTTTATGTGTGCGTTGCTCGAGCGCACTTTGTATGTAGATTGATTTCTGTACTTATCTGTTTTGTAGTTTGACGTTTGCTCGTGATTGTTTAAGTAACTTAATGAGCCAATCGCAAGCAAACGTCAAACGGATCTTACGATACTAACGCCATCTAGCGATATTTCGCCTGTCGGAACACCCGCATTAGACAGACAGGTCCGTCCTAGACTTTGACGTTTATGCCTCGACGGCCTGAAGCCGTTTAGGGTTGAAAGAAAAATCGTGCAAGTTGCATTACATTGCGGCTCTCGATTGATCACTACAAACTCGTTGGCTTTACGGCCCCGCAATGTAATGCAACTTGCTTGATTCTTCTTGCAAGTCTTAACTCGGCTATAGAAAGTTTATACTAAATTTATTTTTTCTAGAAAAAGAGATGGCATGCAAACTTCGATTGCTCATATCTTGCTTATTTTTCAACAGATATTGGTGATTTTTATGTTATTCGTTTTATTTTCCGGTTTTGTGCTACATGCATATTCCCTATTGTTTGGTGTATTTTTTTTAGTCAATCCCAATCGATCTAGTTTCATTTTCAGTATTCAGTATATACTTACTGCAAAAATTGAAACATTAAAAAAAAAAAATACAAAAAATGATGCCCTGTTGGGGCATAGCAAATTTATTAAGTATACGTAACATATGCTATGTTAATCTCTTGTAATTTTTAAGAAGAGGTTTACTTATTAACTAACACTTAAATTAAGGTTGAGTAAGGTATAGTGTGGATATATGGACTATAGGTACTTTAATCTAGTTCTAACAAGAACTAGTATTTTATGCTACTGTATCGTAATAGGGGTCCTTAAAACACGAGTGTGGGTTTATGAAACGAGGCGTAGCGTAGTGTTTTAAGGCCTAATTACGTACAGTTGCATACAATATTTTATCTATATCCATATATTAAATCCTCTATCATGTGTTCCGCGAACCATTGAGAATGACCTGCATTAACTCTAACTAGGTAGGTATGTCTGCTGCGCGCGCGACGTGGCTGCACGTGCGTCCCCCCCCCCCCGTACTGTAATGATGTATGAAATCTCATTACGATACAGAAATCTGATACAGCCGTGATCATAATAGAATCCAATGTCGTAATGCTGGTCATTACCTATGGTTTTTGAACGCATAATTGAGGATTTACTATATGGATGTAGATAAAAAAAATATTGAATCAGGCGTTACTTTGCGGAGTTCATAATTATAAAGTTTGAGCAAATTTTTCATATAGTTTTAGAAAAGAAAGATTCTTAGAGCCCTGGCGAGCCCGGCGCCGCGGCGCGGGCGCAAGCGGCGCGGCGCTCCCTGTTTCGACCTGTCCTACCCTGATCAACGATATTTCGAACACCGTTTAAGGTGTTTCAAAACTTTGTTTATATTGCAATATAGAGGGTGTCCCAAGGGAAGTATAAAGAAATTGTAGGGATTAAAAAAGTTGCCAAATGTTAAAACTTGTCACAGGTAGTGACCGCGTAGTTGTTGGTGTAATGAAGAAGACAGGAAAGGGCAGACAGTAATATTTATTTAAAAAATAAAACAAAAATCTCCAAACTAGTTTAAGCATTACATAGTGGCAACACTAGTATTAGACAATTAAAAACTTCACAGGTCAGCATTTTAACAATTTCTCTTCAGCAGGTTCAAACGTGAAGAGAGTAACCACGCAAATGCAAGTGTCTACTTTGTAACTGGATTTAAGAAGGCAAGTTTGTTTAGCTGTTAATTTAATTTTTTTTTAGGAATTTATAGGTTGTTTATCGATTGCATTGTTCAGCTCAGAGAAAAAATTTCACTGACAAACAATATTAAAGTTTTAGATCGTGAACCATGGATGCGTTACTTCCAATTTGTTCGGTTACATATATATGGAAACACTATAGTTACGAAGTGGAAGTAAAGGCGGCTGCACCAGGTGATTTGAGGCCAATAAAGTAATTTAATTTAGCATGATTTTAATAATATTGGTGTGATGTTGTGCCGAAATGTAAATTACAGCTATATAAATTAACAATTATTAATGTTGTTCAAACAATTAATGATTATTACAGGTTAAAAGTTGACTTGGGTTTTTTTTTCTATTTGTGAATTTGCCTTTATGCTTCCATTTTGTAATTGCAGCGTTCAGTTTTGTAACTGTTTTATTTTGATTTGATGCGAAATGATTTTTGTTTAATTTTATATGTAGAATAATGATGCATAATAAAACTGATTTATTTAATTTTTAACTTAAATAAATAAATTAAAAATACCATACAACTAACTACCCTAGATGAAAGACGCTAAAATTTTCTAACGAAAAGGACTAAAAAGTAACAAAGTGGAGATTTTTCCTTTGGAATAAATTTAAAGGACATTATATTGGGATATTTTTTGTATGTATACCATAAAACTGTTCTTAAACGATGGTAAACACAAATCATACAAAACTGTATAATAACTAATTTTACTTTAAAAAGTTACAAAGTGGTTCCTGATCTGCAGAGTGGTCACCAATAAATATTTTTTCTCATTTATATGTTGTTTTGTAGTATTTATTTTATGATATTAGGCAGAATATAGAGTCTAATTAATTATAAAATTATATTTAAATAACTGATGAAAATAAAATCCTTTCGACTCCACTTGGTAACTGTGACTCTTCTCGCGAAAATGCCCCATATACCTATGATTTTTGAACGCATAATGAGGATTTACTATATGGGTGTAGATAAAAAAAATATTGAATCAGGCGTTACTTTGCGGAGGTCCGTCATAATTATAAAGGGTGAGCAAAGAAATTCTTTTAGTTCAAGAACAAAATTTTGTATGGCTATTTGTCCAGAGCGCTGGCGAGCCGGCGCCGCGGCGCGGGCGCAAGCGGCGCGGCGCCCTCCCCAACCCCCACGACCTGCTGTCTTCGCCCAACTTCAAACTGTTCCTGTATTCCTGCAAACTGTGCTCGTTCAAGTGCAACGCTATCAAAGAACTCACGGCGCATAAGGTGAGCGAAATGTTTGTTTATGGGTCAGCAAGGGCGTCGCCAAGGGGGGGGGGCAGGGAAGGGCAGCTGCCCCCCCCCCCCTAGGGATTCTGAAAAAGTTGCCAAATGTTAAGCAACTTGTCACGAGGTAGTGACGACGGTAGTTGTTGGTGTAATGAAGAAGACAGGAACAGGGCAGACAGTAATATTTATTTAACATAATAATAAAAGGGCACCTGCGGACAAAAGACGCGGTCTTAAGTATCTAAAAGGTATGCTTTGACACTGTATCAACAATTATAAAAATACATAGTTAATCAACTTACGTTTCCGTGACCAGTTCTTTATTTTATACAATTCAATAGCACTGAAGTCCAGCAGTATTACAAGCTATTGAACTTAAGGAACTTCACAAATGCACTGCACAATTATTTGAAACTGGATAAGGATAAAACCTTCCTTCGTATAGGAGTAGTAAATTATAAGCTAGTTATGGAGTTTTAGGAGATTTATAGGATCTAGGATAAAAGACAAGTATCTGTTCAGCTCGGAGGCTCTGAATGACTACTTGACGTAAATCCAACAGGTGTGGAATTTAGAAAAGGAAATTTGAATTTAAATGTTATTTTTTTGAATATGTGCTAAACCAGACAGTACAAAGAGTTAGGAAGAAACGAGCTGTATGACACCTCGTTACAAACTAAACCAGTCCTAAGAACCAAAGTTCATGTGCTCTCTACAATTCATACTTTCTCATTCTCCATATCAACTTGCCCCCTCATGGGCCACCGGTTGGCGACGCTCTGGGTCATTCAACTTTTTGATCTCATACTATTTTTACTATTATCTATTATGTCCATTCCATACATTCCTGTATTTTTTTTACTTCAATTCAGCCAAATAAGTGGTCTATCAATTTTTAAACAAGTTCCTACCAAATGAATATGTCGCTAAAGTCGAACCTTAGTTGACAGACACGTCTATTGGTATTATTGTTTTGTGACATGCAAACGATTATCAACTTTAGGCTGGTAGATCACATGTTTGGCTGATGGAATATATTTGACTTGTAATTATTTTAGTTTATTTAAAAAAAAACTGCCAAGTTTCTTGGCAATGGTTTTTCCGAAAGCGCAGGTAGTGAAAATAGTTAAAAAAACTGACATGTAGGTATAAGAGTTCTTGGCGGTCTACTTGCCAAATAAACGATTTGAATTTGTTTTTTAACCCCCGCCCGACGCAAAAAGAGGGGTGTTATAAGTTTGACCGCTATGTGTGTCTGTCTGTGGCACCGTAGCTCTTAAACTGGTAGACCGATTTGAATGCGTTTTTTTTTTATTTAAAATCAGGTTTTCTAGCGACGGTTCTTAGACATGTTTCATCAAAATCGGTTCAACCGTTTTTGAGATATTAAACTTTGAATCGACAAAGTCGGAGGTTTTCCATTTTTTTGTTGGTTAGGTTATTGAACATTGTTCTTAGGATATGTACATGTTATAGACGACGGAGCACAGCGACGGCGCCGGCAAGTCCCGCGGCGGCGCGCGCGCGGCCTCCACCACGCTGCAGTGTGCGCGCTGCCCCTTCAGGGGGGACGCACTCGCAGGTACACGCTAACAGCCTTATTCATAAAAAGTTAGAGCTCGCGAGGCTCCTTGAAGGCCAATGCTAAAACATGATTTATAAACGTCTGTTAGCGCTAATCAGTCGATCAAGGCTCTGCTAAGTTAGAGGACCGTAGACCCGCCTTATCTCCCTGCTAAGTCACAACTGCGCCGCCACAAGTTTGAACAGCTGACCTTGACAAGAGCAAAAAACCATACCGAAGATATTTATAGTAAAGGCAGGGCTACGCAAAGATTAAAAAAAACTGGAAAATTTATTTTCAGGGAATTTGTATTTAAAATCCTTAATTAAGCAACAATAAAATTAACAATAAATATGAAAAAAAATAGGATGATTAACATAATTATGGGCTTTTACACAACATAAACATGCGGATCGAAATGGCGGGAAACAACATCTCGCTTTTATTTTTTAGTCCACTGCTAATTTCATGTCACTGCCGTCAATTTTTTTAACTATCCGATGAGGCCATTTTTTGTCTTTGATTTGTCAAGATGGCCAACATTACGCGTCTAATCCGTCTATCAGCAGCTCAACAACTAGCAGACTGCTAGCAAGCGTTTATGAATCATACTTCTTGACAACCGTCTATTAAGCTTAATCAGTCTGCTAAGTAACAGACCGCAATCAAACTCAATTAAGTTTTTTTATGAATAAGGGGGTAACACACTACACACTAGACGCAGCAGGTGGTAGGTAGCAGGCTTGTGCAAAGTCCGCCCGCATTGCTACCACCATCTTGCTCGCTAATCCTGCCGTGAAGCAGCAGTGCTTGCACCGTTGTGTTGGTTGCAGCCGTGAAATTACTTGCACTTGAGGTATTCCATCTTAGGCCTCTAGGTTGGCAATGCCTGGTGTTGCAGATGTTTATGGGCGGTGGTGATCTCTTACCATCAGGAGACCCACTTGATCGTTTGCCATCCAGTCGAATACAAAAAAATAACGCACTTAACTGCAGTGTTTTACCTTAAACAACCTTTTACCTTCAACTACAACCTTTTACTTTAATAACATTTTATTTACAGTGGCTAGTACAAGATTACCGCACCAATCAAATTTAAACAAAGTAATTAATTTAAGTTTTCTTATTGCAGTTAATGAGACATGTTCAAGAGAAGCATCTCAACGACACCAACAGTAGTAAGTATTTAATTAAAACAATGAGGGCTATCGTTTTTTGTCTCGCTAGATGGCGCACTGTTGCGTGAGGTTTTTAAGTATGGCTTTCAAAGTCTGTTATTACGGGCCTGAATACAAAGTTTAGATTCAAATCATATTTAATGCATCTTAAAACCGTACCATAAAAATATCGAGCATGCCACAGTGTTGCATAGTCCCCGTTTTGTTCGGAAAAAAGGGAGGACAAAGGTTTCCGAAAGACAAAACTGTCTCAAAACACAGACATTCATTGCCCCGGAATACATATTTGCCATAATTAATTTCAGATAAACCCGCGTAGCTCACCCAAAAACTATGAGATTTGACATTTAGGAGACCTCACGGTACACTAGCGCCTCTAGTGGCGAATTCATACGCGATAAAAAAGAAAAATTTTAACAAAAAAGTAAAACCGACTTCAAAAATACAAACATTGGAACATAGAACCTCCTCCTTTTTTGAAGTCGGTTAAAAAGAGAACTAACGTTGTCATGGAGGTTTGTGCTAGAGTTGCCCCCTGCGACGAGCTTTGCCTAATATGCCCTATTGTGTTGCTCTGACGATGAACTCTGGTTGAGTTCGAAACGCGTCAGCGTAGTGTAGTTTTTTGCGTGAAAGAGTCACGAACGCACACACGAGCTTCCGCATTTATAATATGTATTGTTAGGATTGTTAATACCTATATTTTTTTTTTCAGCCGAAGTTTATCTAAACTCGGCGGAGGCCGAGGCGGCAGACGTTTTGGTCTGCGGCGCGTGCGGGTTCGAGTCCGCGTCGCGACCGGAATTCAGAAAGCATATCGAGCAGAAACACAACGCCAGCTGAGAACTAATGGCTGAGTAGAGCTTCAATATTTAAAAGTAGTTTTTCGAAGTTTCGCCGGGTGCATTATGGTGTAGTTGGTAACTAACTGGCACACATATGAAAAACTTTTACTTTTTGTATACTTGGGGGGTTATTTTTTATCCGTCTGAGGGAATGACGATCAGGGTTTGTGTGGAAATTAAGTTGGATGATTATCTAAATTCGGGGACGTCTGAATATCTAGAATTAATATGTCTAATTTTAAAAAGTCGACGGTTAAAATATCGAAAGTAGGTTAGATATTTTGACTGTCGATATTTTTACAATCGATATTACAATTTTCTATATTCAGATACGTGCCCCTAAATTCTTTATTCGTATGTTTCAAAATCATTGAAATCAGTCTAATACCTTTTTATGGTACCATCAGCCAAATATCTGGTCTACCACCCTAAAGTTGATAATCGTTTGCATGTCATAAAACAATAATGCCAATAGACGTGTCTGTCAACTTGAAAGTTCGTGTAGGAACTTGTTTAAAAATTGATAGACCACTTATTTGGCTCATGGTACAGTTGAGGTCAAAAAGAACTACACTTTAGTACATTGTCACTATAAGCCTTGTCAATTTCATGCCAAAAGTTCAAAAACGAAGCGATAGCGACAAGTAAAGAATAAAGATATTTCTGACTTCGGCAGTAGTGGTTGCTAACCTAAAGCGACCGGTTGCCAAAAAGAAAAAAGTTGAAGTTGACTGTAAACTCCAGTATAACACGAGACGTACATTATTCACCATTATTTTGTAGTCACAGATTAGAAAGAAACATGCAGTTTTCGTCAGTCGTTTTTAGCGATAAATGTGGTCACGTGACCCCATTTTGAATTACCCGCGACTCAAAAAAGTAGCGCCGAGCAGCAGCGTCAAGGTGGCTGCTTGCAGGAATGATCTTGGTCTTGGAAGCTGATTTGTTAAATCTCATTTAGTAGCAGTTGCGGCAGTGGTACAAATAAAAGAAATTGGAGTGAATGAAATAACTGTTTTTACCGAAATTCCATAGGTTTTTTTTCGGCGATAAAGCTCAACATCTTCAGCTTTATCGCTGTATGTCACGTGACCAGATTTGTCGCTGGAAACGAGCGTCGTGCGACTGCATGTGGCCGCGTCTGTACATGCTGATCCTGAACTGTACATAGTTATATAAATTGCTTTGTCAATAGTTTGAGCGCAGACACTTACCCCCTTATTCATAAAACTTAACAAGCCTATGTTAACTAACAAATGCTTTGTCCCTTTCTAACAAATACAAATGTCGAAGTGACAGATAAGGACAGACGAATTTTAGCGGCATTTTAACTAAAATAGGTTTGATTGTCGTTTATGAATAAGGGGGTTATAGATTTAAAAGTATGCTTCATTATAATCATTGATTGCATAATTATTACAACTACGAGTATACAATACAATACAATACAATTACTCTTTATTGTACACAAGAAATAGTAAGCGATACAGAAAACAGGTACTTACACAGAGAAAATTACAAGGGAGGTAACAATAGGCGGCCTTATCGCTTAAGAGCGATCTCTTCAAGGCAACCTTTTTACAGAAAGAAGGAAGGAGTATATTCTTGGCGAATCTGTGTTCTTTATTGTATAAAAATATGAAAGTATTTTTCGCATCTGTCATTACTTTCACATAATTTTCTTGTTATTGAATCGTTGTAATAAAAAAAACAGCATTCAAATTGGTCCACCCGTTTAAGGGCTACGGTGCCGCAGACAGACACACAGCGGTCAAACTTATAACACCCCTCTTTTTGCGTCAGGGGTTAAAAAATACATTCGTGGTGAAGTATTAACACGTTCGGCCCTAGTGACACGTCTGTGACTTTTTAGTTCTTACTCCTATGCCAGTGACACGTATTTGTGACTGCTGTGGGATGTGCGCTATGCCTATCGTAATAGCTTAGTGGGCCGCATTCGGCTCCGGCAACGTTCTTCTAAGCCCTTACGCTAGGCCAGCCTTTAGGAGGAACGAATTATTTTGACACGACATGCGTGTCACTGGCATAGGTGTAATTTTATTATTTATTTATTTATTTATTTTTATTAGACTGGATGGCAAACGAGCATGTGGGTCTCCTGATGGTAAGAGATCACCACCGCCCATAAACATCTACAACACCAGGGGTAATGCAGATGCGTTGCCAACCTAGAGGCCTAAGATGGGATAAGTACCTCAAGTGCCAGTAATTTCACCGGCTATCTTACTCTCCACGCCGAAACACAACAGTGCAAGCACTGCTGCTTCACGGCAGGATTAACGAGCAAGATGGTGGTAGCAATCCGGGCGGACCTTGCACAAGGAACTAAAAAGAACTAAAAAGTCACAGACGTTGTGTCACTGGCACTGGGATGTGTTACGCCAGTGACACGTATACGTGTGTATGGAAGTGACTGCTGTGGGATATGCTTAGGCATAGCATAAGAGCTTAGTGCAGGCTTACTCAAACTGGGGTACGCGAACCCCTAGGGGTTCGCTATTTGACGGTAGGGGGTTCGCGACACGGTTTACGTGACTCCAAAAACCACCAGGATGCAAGACAAGCAAGATGATTAAGATTGGTTTTTGGAGTATTTTTGCATTTTTTATTTTTAGTTTCTCCATCAGTCAATTTTATTACGTTCTTTGGGGGGGGTAGGGGTTCGCTATCGTCTAGAAACTTTAACAGGGGTACGTGGACCCATAAGTTTGAGAAACCCTGGCTTAGTGGATCGTTGCCGGGGCCGAACGTACATGTACAAGTTTGTGTTGCTTGTAGGGTATATGATTAGGGGATTGTTGACACTTTAAAACACCGTTTCTTCAGATAAAAGCAAGTTTATTGCAAAGACACACACACAACTATTAGTTACACACGCTTGGTATCTTGGTCCTTTAAACAGTGTTCCTATAATAATTACATTATATTTGTAATTTAATTAACTTTGTAATATTATTTACTGTTTTTTTTTTCTCAAGCTGTAGAACTCTGTACTGAAATATGTATTTTCATTTACCTGCAGACTCTGCCATTGGCAGTGTAATTTCATGTGTTAAATCAAAAACGACGTATGTGCTCAGTCGTATTCTAATCTCGATTTGATAGCAGTTAACGGTCCATTGTGAGTGATAGGTTTATCTTAAACGAAACTGCATTTTGTTTTAGGTGTAAGGAATATTCCTTTAAATACTAGTAAATGTTTGTAAATAAAATGATTTAGTTTTATTTCAACTGTGTTTATTCGTAATTTATTGAATCAGGCGTTACTTTGCGGAGGTCCATATCAATGAACTAAAATAATTTCCTTGCTCACCCGCGACCTTACATTAGCTAAGCTTATGCAAAATATGCGTGTTCATGCAGTTCCTCCACCTCCACATTGTAAGAACACACACAAATCACACAAACCCATCTATCACCACCACCATACTACACTACGCGTTTCGAACTCAACCAGAGCTCATCTTCAGAGTGACAACCGTACACCATGCTACCAGTTGTTAGACTCTAACAACTGGTAAGCATGGTGTACGGTTGTGTCACTCTGAAGATGAGCTCTGGTTAGAGTCTAACAACTGGTAGCATGGTGTACGGTTGTGTCACTCTGAAGATGAGCTCTGGTTGAGTTCGAAACGTGTCAGTGTGGTGTGGTGGTGGTGATAGATAGGTTTGTGTGATTTGTGTGTTCATGCAGTTCCTCCACCTCCACACTGCACTGTAAGAACACGCACAAATCACACAAACCCATCTATCACCACCACCACTCAGACATTATAGAAGCTGACATTATGCAATAAACGCGATGACTACTGATGACATTATGGAAAAACAGACTAAAAGACAAAAATAATTAAAAAGAAAAATAGACCACCTGGCAACATTCAGAATCATAATTTGCAAGCTTTTCTGAGTTCAAAACTATTCACAGAATGCGATCCCCTAATTTTGTATACACACTTCCCTCCAGAACCCGCTCTACACTATCAAACCTGCACTGCCGCGTAACCTACAAAAATTAAGCGAACCACATTACAAGACGCCTTGTATAGGTCCCAATTTTGGGCGCAGGCTTCCTCTCAGAATAAGAGGGCATGAGCTGTAGTACAACGCGGATTGGAAACTGAAATGAATTTATTTGTGTGCTTTTCCGCGACGTTTTTCTTACCGTTAAACTAATAGTAAATAGGATACGTAATAAAAATGCTTTAATTGTTGTTAAAAACTGTAATTCAGTCCATTATTTCACTACCACAGATATTCTAAACATCCATCCTTCATTTACACTACTTATCACAATACACATACATAATAATTGTAATAAAATGCTAAAAAACCCAGATATTACTGTCATTATTCAAGCGCATCAACCCCCACAATTTTCGTGGTCACATTTTTTTATAAATAAATAAATATCATGGGACACTAAACTTTATACAAATCGACCTAGTCCCAAACTAAGCATAGCTTGTACTATGGATACTAGGCAACGGATAAACATACTTATATAGATAAATACATATTAAACATCCAAGACCCAAGAACAAACATTAGTATTATTCATACAAATATCTGCCCCGGCCGGGAATCGAACCCGGAACCTCAAGCTTCGTAGTTAGGATCACTAACCACTTGGCCATCCGGCCGTCTGAATTATGAGTAATAATAACGATGAGGATGATAATTATAATAATGATAGTGGTGATTATAATTATAATGATGATAATTGACGACCAGATGGCCTAGTGGTTAGAGAACCTGACTACGAAGCTTGAGGTCCCGGGTTCGATTCCCGTGTCGGGGCAGATATTTGTATGAAAAATACGTATGTTTGTTCTCGGGTCTTGGGTGTTTAATATGTATCTATCTATATAATTATATTTATCCGTTGCTTAGTACCCATAAACACAAGCTTTGCTAAGCTTACTTTGGGACTAGGTCAATTGTTGTGAATTGTCCCGTGATATTTATTATTTATTATATTGAGGATGTGATGATAATGATGATGATGATGATAATTGTGACCTTAAGCTTCATAGTCAGGTTCTCTAACCACTTAGCCATCCGGTCGTCGTTATGAATGGACTGTCTGTAGAATATGGCATTACATTATTTTTTATAGACGTCCTGGACTTCTACAGCTTCTACTAGACAAACTGGAAACTAACAATCCTCCAGTTACAATTATCAACAAAAATGTGGCCACGAAAATAAAACAATTAAACGCTTGTATAATGACCCTTTGCCGAGTACCTAGCTTCCACTTCTACCATTTTGTAATTGAGTAATTTCAGTGTAAAATATGTATTTCATTTTTACCTAACATGTGAAAGAATACACTCTGTTTTTTGAGAATACTCTAAAAAGAGAAGTAAAGGGTATTGAAATTAAATTCATTAAAAAATCCTATTTTTTTACCCTTTCGTTTCGGCAAAATTATATTCAGTAGCATATTCCAATTAATCTACGATATCAAAGGGGCGTTCAAGTATTGAATAACGCAATTTTTGAAGATTTTCACTTTCCCCAATGTAACGCGCCGTAACGTTTCACAAGCCCCCCCCCCCCCCCAAATTGCGTTAAGTAATACTTGAACGCTCCCTAAGACCATTTTTAACACAAACTACTTTATACTCTGTGTTTAACATACATATTATGCTGAACACAGAGTAAAGTATTTTGTATTATAGATTTCCGTTAACTTCGACAGAGGCTATGTCGCACGGGCGGTTCTAGAATTACGAACATCGACTCATTAAAACCCTCAGTCTTCGACGTCGGGCTTCGTTCATTGATAGAAACTAGTCAAATTATAAAAAATACAAATCTTCTTTTGCTAAATACGTGTGAAATAAAAACGCTTTAGTTACGGACATTAAAAAAAGTCATTGAATTAAGATGCTTAACTGTTTTACTGCGTATAATTAATTATCTAACTCTTGATTATCTTTTGAACAGTCACAGCCACTAGTCTAGGAGAAATCAACTTCATTTGACCTGTTCAATGTTCTCTTAAAAGCTCATACATGATAAGATTCATCTTTACGACCCGTCGTTACAAACCGATCGATAATGTATGTCAATATCGTTAACGAAACGAAAATCAGAAATCGAAGTTCTTATCGTACCGTCCCACTCATTCTCGTATTAAATAATATAAGTCAGCGGCACGGCAAGATATGAAGTTCGAAATTTGCACTTCGTTATATAGGGCCTCATCGCTACGATTCTCGTCTGATTGATCGTAGCGATCAATCTTACCACGGATGGAGCCCTTTAAAGTTAACGGAAATCAAAAATAACACTGTGTATCAATATAACATACGTTAAATCTAAGGGCATTTCCTCTCGAGTTGCCCCTTGCCGCCTTCGTCGTACTCCTGCGAGGATATCCACATCTGCTGGAAGGAACCGATGGAAGCCAGGATGGAACCGCCTGCCGACAAATATGGGAGGTTAAGAAGTTTCTTCACATTTATTAGCACATCAAGTACCCTTCTCATCTTTTTAGGGTTCCGTGCTCAAAGGGTGCCAACAGAACCTTATTACCGAGACTCAGCTGTCTGTCCGTCCGTCTGTCACAGGGCTTGAAATTTTTACAGACTATGATTTACTGTGGCAGCTATAACAACAAATTTTGCAGGTGGTAGGACCTTGTGCAAGGTCCGCCCGGATTGCTACCACCATCTTGCTCGCTAATCCTGCCGTGAAGCAGCAGTGCTTGCACTGTTGTGTTTCGGCGTGGAGAGTAAGGGCCTGGACACATGTCGCCGGTACGGTGCCGTCTACGGTGTCACGGCGCGGCGCCGTCAAACGGCGTCGTGCCGAAACACGGTGCCGCGTACGGTGCCGTACACGGCGCCGCGAACGGCGTCGTACCACGGCGCGGTGCCGTGTACGACGCCGTGCACGGTGCATCGCTTGGTAGTTTAATTTTATTTCTTACCTTATAGTTAATCCAAGCATTTCCAAAGGCTCAACAGGTTTTCTGAATACGTATTGCTTTTGTATACGACTCGCTATCTTGGATAACAGTTCTTCAAAAGTTGATATGGACATTCTAAAATACTCGTAAAATTTGTCATCCCCACATATTTTCAGTGCTTCATATTTTCTCTTAAAATGACCTCCATCATGGTTCATTAAAGACATGTATGGATTCACCCAATATGTTCGTTTCTGTTTTTTCTTCATTCGTCGTCTTAGCAGTAGGAGCAGGAGAATACGTTTTTCTTGGTCCATGTCAAGGCAAAAACTGTATACTTGTATATATTTAAAACGACAATTGTTTTGTATATTTGAACCGATGGTTGTACTTGCGTGTTATGCGTTCAGCAGCAAAACGAAAACTAGTTAAACTACCAAGCGATGCACCGTGCACGGCGTCGTACCACGGCACCGCGCCGTGGTACGACGCCGTTCGCGGCGCCGTGTACGGCACCGTACGCGGCACCGTGTTTCAGCACGACGCCGTTTGACGGCGCCGCGCCGTGACACCGTAGACGGCACCGTACCGGCGACATGTGTCCAGGCCCTAAGACAGCCGGTGAAATTACTGGCACTGAGGTATCCCATCTTAGGCCTCTAGGTTGGCAACGCGTCTGCAATACCCCTGGTGTTGCAGATGTTTATGGGCGGTGGTGATCTCTTACCATCAGGAGACCCACTTGCTTGTTTGCAATACAATCGAATAAAAAAAAAACACCAGCACCAAGCACCAATATCTGACACAAGCGTGCATAAATATCTGATACGATTCTTTTTCTAGGGCCGGTAGGACGTGTCAGATATTTATGCACGCTCTTCTGTGGCAGATATTAATGCTGGTGATTAACCACTTGACAGTCCGGAGTGTGCGGTCGTCATATGCCTGAAACTGTCCGGGTTTTTTATCGACGGACGCAACGCACCGCGCAGCCACAATTTTCTAACTACAACGTTTCGAATAAAGAAAAAAATACTGTGACGTTAATTAATGTTTACTTATTCAAGTACTATTTATATAATAATAGCTCATAAGATTTTTCCACGGACGGGTTGAAGCATTTTGGTGTTGGATACCATGGTATCGTCGGACTGTCAAGTGGCTAAAAAAAAATAGCTAGCTAGCGGTTTGTGTGTGTCTGACCTATCCAGGCGGCGAACCGTCGCTCCATGGGCGAGGGCGCGGCGTGGCTCTTGAGGCGGTGCGCGGAGGGCGCCCGCGCGGCCAGCTCCTTGGCGAGGCGCTCCAGCCAGCCGGCGGTGTTGGCGCCCCGCCGCACGCCACCACGGCGCCCCACAGCGCTGGACGAGCGTCCGCGTCGCACGCCTGCGCCGCCGCACACGCTAACACAACACGACATAGCAATTATCATCATCATAATTATTATCATTATCATGATATTTTATTTTACATAAAACTGAGCGTGATTGACCCCTATATCACTTGATCATTACATTCATCATCACTATCATCACATCATCACTATAATTATCACCATTATTATCACTTTCATCATCATAATTATAATCACCACTATCATCATTATTATAATTATAATCCTCATCGTTACTATTACTCATAATTCAAGTCCTAAAATTATTGAATAGAAAAAGTTCAAGCAAAATTTTATATAAATTAATTCATTAAATTATAAAAAGTACATAACGACGACTCCTCTGCATTACTTGTCTAAAAATGAATCCTAACCTATGATGAGTACATCATAAATAATTATTATCATCACTATCCTCATCATTATCATAATCATCATCACTATCATCATTATAATAACTATCATCATCACAATAAAGAATATATGAAAATCTTTTTTTCATGGGTATAATTACTTCAATCATTGTAAATACGAGAACCGAAACCAAAACTTCGACCGGACACTAGTTTTATCTATGTTTTAGTGTTACCTAGATGCGGCGCTCCGAGGCTCTGTTCGAACAGACACTCCGCCATCTTGAACCGCTCCACGCCGAAGTCCTGGTGGTAGCCGCCGGGGAACTCGTAATGCACCCCGGGCACCGTCGCCGCGACACGCTCGTCGTACGCCGACTCGGACACCTGCCCAAAAAATCATATACATTACGGGCAGTGTACAAAATTCAAATGAATTCAGTAAATAGGCCGCAATGGGTACTTTTACACGTCATTTTTTAAACTACCAGCTCTTTCGGAAAGACCATCATTGCCAAGAAGAATGCGCCGCAAGAAACTTGGCAGAAAGTCATTTTTTCATAATAATACAATTACAAATAAAATACTTAAAAACTATATTATACAATTAAAGAAAAAAAAATACAAAAAATAATAATAATAAAAATACAGGGATGAATACATGGGGTCCCTTAGTTACAATACTACACTAACTACTTATATCTAAACTATATCTACGTTCAGTGGAAGTGTAATGCTTCCACCGTCATAAATTTTAAAATAATACAGACACAAGCACCAATATCTGACACAACAAGCGTGCATAATCTGATACGACTCTATTTCTAGGGTCGGAAGGAAGTGTAGATATTTTTGCACGCTCCGCTGTGGCTGATATTAATTAGCCGGGTACTGTATCTGTACCTACCTACATTTAATAAAAAAAACTTACATGGGCTATGCAGTGGCAGAAGTCTTCGTACTGTCTTTTTAGCATGTACTGTTGCCAGGAGTGAGTGAGACCGGCCGGCAGTGTCTTGAGGGTGTAGCGCGCTCTCTCTCGCTCGCGGATGACCTCTTTGCTCTGAAATCCAGATATTTATATTAACCTACTAGACGTTATCCCCGGCTTTGCTAGAATAGATAATTAGTTTTGAAGTCGAATTTAAGTAAAATTTCACCAAACTCCTGTGGGAATTACCGAACACTCACACGCTCTTAAACCAATTAGACGTCTATATACCAAACTACATACCAAATTTCATCCAAATCCGACCAGCCGTTTTAGCGTGAAGGACTAACAAACACACACACACCTACTCAAAATATTTCGCATTGATAATATTTTTATTTATTGATAGGATTTTTTGTTATTTTACGGGGTTTTACGAAAAAAAACCATACCATGTCTGGTAGAAGAAGTACAATTTAAAAAATAAACAAAAATGTCATGAAATTCTACAGTCCATCCGTAAAAAAAAATGTGACGAAAATGAGGTGGTTGAAACAACGAATTCTTTTAAAACCAGTTTTATGAATTGCAACCCGACGTAAAAACCAGTGGCGTAGCTAGGTAACCTAGGGCCCTGGGGCAAATAAAAAAATGGAGCCCTCTGCTATCAAAACTGGTAAGGTTTTATGAAGTAAAATCATTATATATACAAATACTTTAAAAATGCTAAGCAACTTTATCATCAGCTATAAAGCAGAATTTCGAGGGCCCCGGGGCACTGCCCCGCCTAGCCCTTGGTAGCTACGCCACTGGTAAAAACTAAAAGAAAGTGGGCATGTACAGTCGAGGAAACTGATTTACCAGGTTGGAACCTTTTCATAATCAATTTCACTATGATTTCTATGGCAGGTGTATAGGATGTCAACATGACATTAGTAGGTAGCATGAATGTTCCACCCTGGTACGCAAATCAGTTTCCTTGACTGTACGACCGTTGGTCACCAAAGAGGGGATTTTTTTTTTCCGATATTTTACCGAAGCTAGAGCACACCAAATGTGACAGTGTGAGCCTCATGGGGAGCCTCAGATATATACACCACATTATTATTATTATTTATAATGCACAGGCAGCTTATAGCTGATGCGTGCATATCATTTTTCACTTTTTTAATTGTCTTCAAAGACAACATTACAGACAGATATTACACTCTCCCTTGCACTGAAATCACGTCTCTGGATGCATAGGCCTGTCCAATGAGGGATTTTGTTAAAATCCATTATAAAGGTTTGTGTAGTATGGGAATGCTCCGTTACCTGTATGCTGTAGACAGGCAGCATCTGTACGTGCATGGTGTTGAGGAGATTCTTGGCCTGCGCCGCGAGGTGGTCGCCGCCGATCGGGGACCGCACCGCCGCGCTCACCAGAGCGTAGCTGTGGACGAGTTTGTTTACAATAAGTTTTTGGTAAAAATTTAATTTTTAATAAAAGTTTTTTTAATGACTACTTTTTGTTGACTGTACTTGCATTGTCACCCAAACTACATTTGCATACCAAATTTCAAGTTGATGCCATTAACCGTTGAAGAGTTCTGTCCTGCGGAGACAATCCTGGCCGGACTACCAGGATGTCACTACCAGTTTGTAACATTTCGGATCTGGACTGGATATGGATATGGATATATGTCAAACATAATACCGGTTTCAGTTACGGATGTTAAATTATTGCGTATTATCCGATAGTTTCGGTTATGGATATTTGAATTTTAAGGAAGTGTAAAAGTAAAATACAAATATAGGAATATAAATGACTTTTTTTTTTAACCTAGTCCCAAACTAAGCAAAGCTTGTACTATGGATACTAAGCAAAGGATAAACATACTTATATAGATAAATACAAACATAAATACATATTAAACATCCAACTCGGGTATTTGTACTATTCACACAAATGTCTGCCCGACCGGGAATGAAACCAGGACCTCAAGCTTCGTAGTCAGGTTTCCTAACAACTTGGCCATCCGGTCATCCGTTGGTTTGGTCGTCGGTTGGTATTGTCCATAACAATGTTTCTCAAATGACATAAAATGTCATTTGTGGTGGCCTAGAAATCAAATAGGTGGACAGTACCAATACTACGGTCTAAACGTTGGTAGAATCAAATCGAAACCCTTACCCATCAATCACTGGCACTGCAGACGTCTGACTGGCACCAGCATCAACCACCAGCGCTGTGCTCTTTCCATTAGCAAATGCACAGAGCACGGCATTCTTGACGAGGAAGAATGCAGGCGCCTGGTACTTTTCAAACAGAAGCTCAGCCAGCTTCTCACGGGCCGGCCGGGATGTCCAGACTGCTTCCGTGAAGAGAGCTGGGTGGTGCTCCGATGGGGAACGAATGACCTGTGTATTTAAGTCACGTTAAAGAAGTCTATGGTTTAGAAGAACGAGGGTGATTCATATTGCCAAGCAAATTAGCTGTTTGATGGAGTGGCAATAGGCGGGCTGGCCATATTGCATAGAGAATAGATGGACATTGGCTTTTCTTTTTTTTTTTCTCTTTTTTTTGTTGAGGCTTCGAACACTCCAGGTGATCCTGTCAGCCTCATGGGTGCTTGCTCATTTTCCCTACGCAAGGGAATTAAGTACCCTTCTCCTCAAGTTTGAGTTCCGAGCACATACATTGGGACTCATATGATCTCAAATGGAGACTGTGGAGTGGCAAGCACTGCTTAGGATGTTCATCATCAAGATGGATGGATGACCTTACCTGACATGTATGGGGACCCTTAGTTTTGTAACAAAGGGACCCCATACATCCCTGTATTATTATTGTTCTTTTCATGTTTCTTTAATTTTATACTGTAGTTTTTAAGTATTTTGTATGTAATTATTTTTTTTTGGAAAAATGATTGCCAAGTTTCTTGCGGCGCATTCATCTTGGCGATGTTAAAAAATGACGTGTAAAAGTGCCCATTGCCTCTTTACTGAATAAAATGATGTTGAATTTTAAATTTTTGACTTTTTTCAAAGCAACTGAAGGTCTTTCGGGGAGGTCTATGTCCAACAGTGGACATCCTACAGCTGATATGATGGTGATGATGATGATTTTATTTATTGGTAAAAAAAAAAGATGATGAAAGGAGTCTGACTATAACAGTATTAGGCACAGAAAGAAACACAATATAGTCTACTATGAGTATTCAAATCCTGTCTGGCACAAAAGAAAAACTCTTCATCTTTAAAAACTCTTTTAAAGGAGTGAATCCCCTCCATTATATTACCTTAGTGTAGCAATAGTCAAGCATCTTCTCAAACAAGTCCCAGTTGTCGACCTGGCCGTCCTTCATGTATGTCTGCACCTCCATCCCAGGGCGAGGGACATGCAACTCTGTCACATCTATGTAGTGCCGGAGCTCGGAACCTGCTTTTGTGCCTGCAAATATCAACAATAAAATTGTGTTAACACAGTCAAAGACAAATTTTAACGGAGTATACTTCTAATACCAGTAACAGGTCTCTATGAGATGGAAAAAAGGCTAGAAAAAGGTAATTTTGTTAAAGAAAATTCTCACTCGAAATAAAGTATCTCCCAAGTTACTACATACACTCGTGACAGTGTTAGTGATTGTTGGTACAGGTTCAGTAGTGAACCTTTACGACGCATTTTTCGGGCAAAATTTCCCTTGTCTTACGCACTGCAGTGCTGAAGAAATAATAACTATTTTCAGCGTAATTACTTACCGGTCTGCGTAACATTTCCGTCGGGAACCTTTTCCTCGCTATCCGGGATATGTGTAGCTGGTCCAACGCCGACCACGGCAGGTATATCCGCTTTTGGAGTATCTTCCTGAGCATAACCTACGCGTAAGCTATGATGGCCCGGATCAAACACTAGGGCTCCTATCTCGTCCCCACCGTATAACATGCCGTTCGGACCACTCATTTCGCACACACTTTACTTATAATTACTAATGAATGATTTTTTTAGATAAATTTTACGCGGTGTTTTGTTCGCTTCGCTTAAATCACAAACTTAGCGTTTTGTTTGGTCGATTTACGTTTGGGTAAAACGGAACGTGCCATGTTATATTGATTTCCATTCTATTATTTTATGCGGAAGTAAACAATTTTTAACTAAGTTGAATGATAAAAAAATCATAACACAAGCAGTGCTGAAGTAGGAAGCTGGCAATTTTATTAATATTAAAATTTGATTTGGTTAAGCCCATCAACAATGCAATGCGTGCAATGGAACGTGATTATTGTTACCAGTGTAGATATTTTTGACAGCGTTCGAGTAGACTTTTTTTTTGGCATTTTAGTGAGTTTTTCTTATGGTTTTTGCCTTAGCACGTACAGCGATTAAACGCGAGCAGCGCATCGTCTCTAGTGGTCTCTATCAAGCGATAGACTGGCCAGCGAAAACGTCCACGAGAATACGCGGCAAATTAAAAAAAAAATGAGGCTGACAACACTTGCTGTCTTGCTGTACACTAGTTGAAACTTAGATATTAGTTAAATTTTCCAGATATTAAATTTTACTCGGGGCTCTTCAAGCTGCATCAAAATTCATGTAGGTAGTAATGTGTGAAAGATGATAAAGCACTTTAGGAGTCCCTTGGAAAATTGTATGACCTTTGTCAGTGCCCATTTACGTACAGTCAAGACGCATCAATTTTTGGACCATTTTGGCTTTGAATATATCTTCTACCATTTTAATTCTAACATAATCTTATAACATATGAAATGTATTGACCCGGATAACTCACGTCTTAAATCGAGTTTAGCCCGACATGTTTCGGGCTAATCCGTAGCCCTTCCTCTTCGGAGCAACGCGACTCGGCGGCTGCTGCAACACGCGCACTTCGCGAGTTATCCGGGTCAATATATTTAATATGAGTCTCACGGTAGTTTCATGTTCAAAATTGCTAATCTTAAACATTTGCATTTTGAGGATGGTAGGAGGAAGAATTAAACAAAAAATAATTGATTTGTTTCTTATCGCAGAAGTATCAAAATTATGTAAGCCTGGTTAGAATGATTGTCAATTTTTGACAGTCTCAGAATGATACCAGATTAAAGTTTCGTAAAAAATGCGTGGACAGCTTTCGCTGGCCAGTCTATTCTGAAATGAGGGATGGTATGAGAGAGAGAGAGAAACATTTATTTACACATATGTACGCACATATGTACATGTTTACGTATATGTATGCACTGCTAAACGCTGCTGCGGTGCGTGCTATGCTAAGTCCACTAAACTAGTGCACTAAACAAACTTCATAGTTTAGAAATAGAAATATTTATTCGCTCTTCTAACGTATATAAAACATACATCATCCCAGCCTAAATACGTCCCACTCCAGGGCACAGGCCTCCTCTCGGAATGAGAGGGCTTGGGCAGTAGTTCCCACGCGGGCCCAGTGCAAAAAAAAACATAGTGCACTTAAACAATCTTGATTCTTTTTTAACCCCCGGCGCAAAAAGAGGGGTGTTATTAAGTTTGACCGCTATGTGTATCTGTGTCTGTCTGTGGCATCGTAGCTCTTAAAAAGGTGGACCGATTTGAATGCGGTTTATTTTATTTGAAATCAGGTTTTCTAGCGATGGTCCTTAGCCATGTTTCATCAAAATCAGTTTAGCCGTTTTTGAGATATTGAACTTTGAAGTGAGAAAGTTGGGGGTTTTCCAAATTTTTACAAGCTTTTATTTAGTTTCACATGTCTCGTTGTGTCTGTCTGTCTGTAGTCAAATCTTGCAAGTTAAATTCGACTAACTTCCATTAGTTTGATTGACTTGAAATTTGGCATACTTATGTAAATTGCGTGACAATACAATAATCTGGTAGTGACATCCTGGTAGTCCGGCCAGAATCGTCTTCGCAGGACGGCACTCTTCAACGGTTAATGGCATCGACTTGAAATTTGGTATGCTAATATAGTTTGGGGGAAAATGCAAGTAAAGTCGCCAAAAAGTACAGTCAGCAAAAAAAGCTTGTATTCAAAATTATTTTTTTATTATTCCAAAATTAGACAAATAATGCAATAAAAAATTGGATTACACTTAAATAACGCAAATAAAAGTTTTACGGTCATCAGACGTAACCGTGGCATTTTATGCTTTTTTTTACATAAAACTGACTCCTGATTGACTCCGTTTTTCAACATGAAAAGTGCAAATGACGCCAAAGGTGTGTCTCATTGGTTTGGTAACAGCCTATTCAAGTATTCACTCTAGCCTTGAAGAGCCCTATATTTATCTGAAAATACAGATGTCTAAAAAAAATTACCCATGGTTTTTATATTTTTTTTTGTATAGAAAAGTCAATGAGGGCTATCGTTTTTTGTCTCACTAGATGGCGCACTGTTGCGTGAGGTTTTTAAGTATGGCTTTCAAAGTCTGTTATTACGGGCGTGAAAACAAAGTTTAGATTAAAATCATATTTAATACACCTTAAAACCGTACCATAAAAATATCGAGTATGCCACAGTGTTGCATAGTCCCCGTTTTGTTCGGAAAAAAGGAGGACAAAGGTTTCCGAAAGACAAAACTTTCTCAAAACACAGACATTTATTGCCCCGGAACGCATATTTGCCATACTTAATTAATTTCAGATGTTGCAAAATATTCACAAAATAATTCTAATTATGAATAAACCCGCGTAGCTCACCCAAAAACTATGAGATTTGACATTTCGGACACCTCACGCTACACTAGCGCCTCTAGTGGCGAATTCATACGCGATAGCCCTCATTTTTTTTAATTTAGCTCACTACTTTTTTCAAAATTAATTGAAACTATTTTGATTAATGACGTCACAGTTCGATAAAGTGCTACCACATAGCCGCTTGGTTCATGACTTTATCACACCCTCTTTTTTCATCTGTGGTCAAGTTTAGCGGAGCGAATTCCATTCCTCAGTAGTTTAATGGTAGTTAACATTATGAAAGATGAAGCGAACCTGTCATGAATACCATCAGTTGGTGCAGCAGGTTAAGGGAAACATGAAAAATAAAATCATACGTCACCAATAATGTTTATTACAACACAAATGTTCGTTCGTTAATACGGCTACAAAACACCAAATAATGTAGTATGCACTATCTAACACAAATCCCGCTAAACATAGTCCTAAAATCCATTTAGAGCTACTATTCCATACCGTCCAAATCCCAAAAGAAAACGAAGTATTCACGCTCTATGAGAATGAGATAATATTTAATATTCATTTTTCTTTTAAATTATTTAGATTGTGAAATTTTAGACTGCGGTGAATAGAAGCTCTGCACGATGCTACGAATATGAAAATACGCAAATTGGCTTGTAACTACACGGTATTATGCAAAATATGCAATAGTGTACCAGCAAAATTTCAGCCACTTTAGGGACAGATATTTATAAAAGTGTTATTAAAATTGAAATGAAAAAACCAATCATAATTTGATTGCTTAGTAGCGACATCTCTTGTCTGGGTGAGCGGTTGGTTCCGAAAGAGTGTGACGTCTCTCGATGAGAGCGGAACTTAGATGTCGCTAGTGCTGCTGCATAAGTAGCGTAGTAGAAATAAGCAACCTGAGATATGTATGCATAGGAAAAATTCGTGTCTAGATTCCTGTCCAGCGGTGGTGTAGGGGTTATAGCACGCAGCACGGATTGCTGAGGACCTGGGTTCGATTCCCAGCGCTGGTCTCTTTTTCTGGTTTTTCTGTGCATCCATGTCTCAGTTTGTATTTTCGATATGGTTTCACGGGATACCCGTAAAAGTAACAAAATTTGGAGTTGAAATAAAAAATACAAAAAGACTCCAAAAAACCAATCATAATTGAAGAAAAGCGGACAAAATAGAAATTCATTGTTATTAATTTGTAATAGTATTTACTTAATGGCGTTAAATACGAGTTAAGTCTCACAATAATACAAATAAAAATGATAGCGTCAGCACCACTATAAATTATTTACTAAATATTTTCGAGACCGGGATGAAATACTAAATTATAATGTAAATTTAATGCTAGTGAATATAATGACAGTAGAAATTGACTAGGAACTTACCGAAAGGCGGCCGTGTAATCGTAAGTTCATATTCTCTCGCGAACAAGTACAAAATTCATTTTATAAATTACTTTACCAAGTTGTATAATTAAGCTACATTGTTACACAAACTAATTACTTACCTAATTAGTCTTACAAAATATAATTTTCAGTATTTTGAATATTTTATTCAACGTCAAAACTCAAACATATTTTGGTGTTTATCGTCAAATTATAGCAGCATTATAGCAACTGAAGCAGCAATTAGAACGAGCAAATGCCAACTTGTACTTAATATAACAATAAAATACTTACCATAAAATATTATTCATAATATTGTATTTTAAACACTTACAATATCGACAAATCAGTTTATATAATTACAAAACACTTGGGCACTTTTGCACCGGGAATGACAAGGGGCGAGTTATTTGACTAAGTTATTTTTGTAATAATTGTTTATCGTTAATTCATCGACGCTCAAATAAACTTAAAAGACAACAATTATAATGTTTTTTCTCTAAGTCCTTCCTTCAATCCCTCTACAGAGTAGGAAATACATTCAGGACACGTTTTGGTGTAAAGCTAATTTACATTAAGTAACTGACTCATGCTAGCATTGTATTACTTTAAATTGCGCACCAAGCATTCTAATGTTATTTTCTTGAAATTACTTAATTGGATACATGATGTAAATTATGTCGTTCGGATTTTCATGTAGTTACTAGCAGTTTTGTACATTAGATATTTTAAACGTTTACTGAACCTATATCGTATATACAAACTGAAATATAGATGCACAGAAAAACCAGAAAAATAAGACCAGCGCTGGGAATCGAACCCAGGTCCTCGGCATTCCGTGCCGTGTGCTATACCACTACACCACCGCTGGACAAAAAAAAACAAAAAATAAAAAAAAAAAACAACAAATAAGTAACAAAAAGTAACGTAAAAGTAACAAAAACTTTGGAACTGAAATAAAAAATAGAAAAAGATTCCAAAAAAAAACAATCTTCGTTTACCTACTGAACGGCGGACATGATCTAGAATTTTTGTATATATACATTTTGTTTTCGGAGGTTAGCTTTAAGAAATATCGTATTAAGGAATTTTGGTTTTAGAAATTATGCTACAGACACGTAATTTTTTCTTTTAGATGTTAATAATTCAACACCGTCGCACGCGACACCATTTTTACGCTCCATTCCAATACGTGCCTTACATTTCAACATCCACGACCTCATCTCTTTGCAAAGAAGTTGGAAGCGTCAAATTATTCCTTGATGCGCGTGACAGCAATCTGAAGTAGAATGTACCATCAGCCAAATATGTGGTCTACCACCTTAAAGTTGATAATCGTTTACATGTCTATAACAATAATGCCCATAGACGTGTCTGTCAACTTGAAAGTTTGACTTTAGCGACCTAACAATTTGATAGGAACTTGTTTAAAAATTGATAGACCACTTATTTGGCTGATGGTACCTACACGAGATATTGATTAAGAGCCCTAGGGATAATGTTACATCGCTGAATCTTTGATCGATGATGATATATCATTAGTTCCTATACTATGCTAGAATTGTCTAACACCAAGATCTTTTTAACATTAATTCATTCACCATCAAATACACAACGGTGTTTCGTGTCTATAAAATTAAAATTTAACGCTTTATTGTTTCGAACCATCGAGGTTAACTGTTGAGAATTTGTGCTGAACTTGTAGAAAATTAGCCTGTATTTACTTCCTACTTACTTTGCTGTCTCATCAAGAAATAATTCAAGTTCCTTGTTAATATTTGCTAATTTTGTCTTGCATTACGTACGCTGAACTGTACCACTACCATGAGTTTACAGTGACCGTACTCGATAGCGACGGCGTAAATTATTTGTAGAGGCGCTGTACAATTCTCCATACAAATAATTTACGCCGTCGCTATCGAGTACGGTCACTGTAAATTCATGGTAGTGGTACTGAGTATCCTTTCACGTTTCACGTTCACGTTCACGTTGCCCGTAATACGTACTGTAGCGCCATCTGACGGCTCAGCTAGGGACTGCACGAGCGACGGTTATGTTGCCCGCTCTCGCCGCGCTCGAACCGTTCGCGTGCCGCGCGTTTTAGCCAATAGTATAATTTATTTTCTCCCCACTCTGATATCTTGTCTCTGGGGACGCGCCATGTTCTTCTTCCGAGAACTGCTAGACGCTAAGCTTACAATTTCGTGTGTGACGCTCGCTTTTTTTCTTAAACTCTGTTTTCTGTCTAATATTATATAATATTCTTTGTACCCTAAACTCTAAATGTGGTGTGTTTATGCTCGTGTGTGTATTGGATGATTATACGCTTATTGCCCTGGAACCTGCCCTTTTCTTCTACTCCATTCCACGAGGACGCCCCGCTACACTGGCTGCCCAACTTGCGGCACGACTCCAAAAAGCCGCCTTCTCAGTTTGCACGACGCTTTTTACATCATGCCTCGCACGCGCCGCAATAGATCGCTCGACGACGACGACGATACAGAAGCCCGCCATGATTGGAGCCCTGGTCACGTCACTGCTATGTTCGAGACGCTGCAGCGATCGCAGATGGAAGCTTTCGAGAAACTGATAAACAGAGTAAGCGATTCAGTACCACGAATGACGTCGTCTCCGTCTCCGACCTTCACGAGCGCCCTAGAAGGCCGATCCGGCGATTTTTCCCGCTGCAAACAAAGTTACAGTGGTGCGCCGAACGAATCCTTGGAGGGGTTCATAGACGCCGTGGAAAGCTACAAAGAATGCGCTCACGTGTCCGACAGCAGCGCGCTGCGCGGCCTGTCCATGTTGCTCACGCATGAAGCGGC
This sequence comes from Choristoneura fumiferana, assembly GCF_025370935.1. Lineage (NCBI taxonomy): Eukaryota > Metazoa > Arthropoda > Insecta > Lepidoptera > Tortricidae > Choristoneura > Choristoneura fumiferana. The sequence continues at coordinate 8,971,857 of NC_133498.1, read as the reverse complement.
GACGTGGTGGCAAGGCGTCAAGCCGCAGATCGCGTCCTGGCCAGAAGCCATCGAAAATCTGCGAAGCGCTTTCGGCGACCGCCGCCCGCCCCCCAAAATATACAGAATTTATATTTCTACGGAACAAGGAAACAAGAAAAAACAGACATCTTCGTTGCTAAAGCCCAGAGCGCTGCTCGCCCGCATACCTACTGGCGATCTCAGCGAGAAAGTGCAACTAGATATGGTTTACAGTCTCCTCCATCACGATATCCGTAAACGATTACGACGCGAGGAAGTTGTGAGTTTCTCCGAGCTGCTGCATCGTGCTCGTCAGATTGAAGACTCCGTGGATGCCCCGAAGAACGCCGCCGGAGCCCTGACATCGCGTGCGCCGCGCGCCTCCGGTAACGTGTCCGCCGCGCGCTCCACGCCCGCATCGCCGTTCGCGCCGCAGCGGTCATTGAACTCGCGAGCCGCGCCGTCCGCGCCGCGCCCGCAGCGCCGGCGACTCCTAGCCTGCCCCGACACGAATTTACGTCTAGTGCTAAATCAAATAGACAGTATTGTGTGTATTGCAAAGCGTACGGGACATGTACGCGATGACTGCCCTAAATTAGAAGTGAAAAGTGATGTGGTTGTATCATGCTACGGCTGCGGAGCCCCCGGCGTGATTCGGTCGCAGTGCACCAAGTGCAATACTGTATCCTTTAACGCAATAAGCGAGTTGAGCCAAGTTATCAGCAGTTCTGTACTTGATTGTGAATCTGGTAAGAAAAACATAACCTCAAATTTGCATAACAAAATTGTAAACAATGACGATATATCACCCCCTCTGGCCCCCATGTCGACTCCGCGACTGAATTAAGTAGTTCGTCATTATTTCATTGCCAATCGAGCTACTACTGGGCTATGACTAGTCACAACAGGTCAAGGTCATTGATAACGAGATACTGATAATAGACGTAAGAAAAATGTAGATGAAATCTGAGTATGGATCTGCCTCACAGTTTGAGTTCTATTAATGATGTTTCAGAGGTTGTTTGACATCTCATGTTGAAAATAATTTCATCCCTTTGTGTCAGCCTTTACGCCTATTTTTCATGTGCAAGTTTTAGGTTAAAATGGTAGTGCATTGGTTGACACTGCCGCTCGACAGAGTATCGCCGGCCACACGTTGTAGCCATTCTTAAGGCGAAGGCATACCCGATGACGTCATCCTTGCGTACTGTGAAGCTTGCTGATGGCCAGGTCTGCACCAGGAATGTGATGGAAGCTTGCAATATTGAGGTGAGGCTTAAACACAGAACTATTTAAACTAACTTTATGATTTTTCCTGAGTCACAAGGAAACGAAACTCTACTTGGAATAGATTTCTTGCATTTAGCTGGAGTCGTCTTGGATCTTAAAACTAAAATGTGGCATTTTTCAGGTGAGCCTAAGAGAGCTTTTCGCTTGCACCTCGAGCAGACTTCACAAGTACAGCGCTCCATATGCTCTGCTGATTTTCTGAAGAAGGATGAAGGTGTGTGATGCTGAAGCGACCACCGTGACAAGCTTGCTGAACTACTCCAGCTAATGATGACATCTTCCGGCAAGGAGGGGAAATCACCCCCTATGCCGAGCACAGGATTGATACTGGTGACCACCCTCCCATTGCTGTGCTCCATACCGCCTTACTCCGGCAAAGAAAGAGATACTGAAGCAAGAGCTGGACAAGATGTTACAAGATGGTGTGGAGAGTGTGAGTCTGCATGGCTGCTCCTGTGGTGCTGATCCCGAAGAAAGATGGCTCGTACCGTTTCTGTGTGGACTATCGCCGCCTTATGCATCACCAAATCAGATACTTATCCACTCCCGCTCATTGATGAACTGCTTCAGTCAACTAAACGAGGTTGCTACATTAGCTCAATAGACCTGCGCTCTAGCTACTGGAGGTGAGCCCGTCGCTTGTGATCGTGATAAGACAAGCTTATAACACAAGCTAGGAACATATCGTTTCACGAAGATGCCATTTGGTCTGAAAAATAGTC